>NW_006282196.1:213803-220598 GCF_000327345.1 Myotis davidii
ACATTCCGTTCTCTGCAGGGGCCGCCCGCTGCTCAGCCGCCTCGGCCGCCTCTTTTGTTCTCAGTGCTTTTCTTTCGCCTTCTCTGTGGGCAGCAGGATTCTCCACGGCCTCTGATGAGAGCAGAAGAGAGAGGCGCCAATTAAATAAGATGGAGATTCTCTCGTCCAGCCTCCTGCCTCCTACCTCCGACTCTGGAATCAACAAATTCGTTGCTTCCCCCGGCTGGTTGAGCCTTGATCGTGAGCCAGGAGGTCACGGGCTGGATTCCTGGTCAGGGCACAGGCCCGGGTTGCGGGCTTGATCCCCCGTAGGGATGTGCAGGAGGCAGCCGATCAGTGTTTCTAGCTCTATCCCTCTCCCTCCCTCTCTCTTTAAAATCTTCCTATCCCTCTCCCTCCCTCTCTCTTTAAAATCAATAAAAACATATAACAAAACCAAATTCGCTGCTTTGTAAAGCTTTCCTAACATGCAGGGAGATTAACAATATTTGCAGAGTCCAAGTGTGAGATCTGAAAGGGGGTCTGTTTTGGCTTTGCAAAAATGCCTAGTTAAAATGACACAATTTCTTTCTCAATTGAAGCCTAGATGAGTGACTTGTAGACATTTAAAAAACAACAATATTCCTTTTTTTCCCCTAAACAAAAATGTTCATGGAGTCACAATATATAAAACAGGCAAACATGACTTATTCTGACCGAGCAAGGGCAAGGTCCAGGTACCCACCCCTGGGCATTCAGGGCAGCGCCTGAGACAGAACTGGAAGCCTGCCACCCCGCATCCAGGGGAGCAACGCATGGGACTGGTTCCAGGCAGGGGCCTTCCAGCGGCTCTGGACTTCCCATAAGAGTTTACAGCCCAATCTATTCATTTAACAAACAGTTATTGGCTGCCCACCATATGTCAGGGTTTGTTAGGTATTTGGAATACTTCAGTGGAGGCGAAAAACAAGGTCCTGCTTTATAGGGCTCGGCGGTTAGCGAGTGACACAGGCATTTTGTGGGGAGTGCTGTGCAGGAATGAACAGCCTGACGTGGCTGAGCAGCAGGGGAGGGGCTGCTTTAGGCGGGTGGGTGTGAACTGGACAGGGGCTTCTCTCCCAGGCTCACTTGTTTTCCGAGCCACAACATCATCTAGGCTAAAGGGAATCCAGCACGGCCTGAGAGGAGGCCCTCAAAGGGTCCTGTCCAACAATCCCTGGGCAGATGCACGCCCCAAAGATGCAAGGTGCAGGCGAATTTGGGAGCAGAGAGATCGTCTGGCAAGGATGGATAGAGCAGTGGGAATGGGTGAAACATCAGCCTTTTCTTTCTTTTTAAAAAATGTATTGATTGGAGAGAGAAAGAGAGCGAGACATAGATATTTGTTGTTCCACGTACTTGTACATTTATTGGCCGATTCTTTTATGTGCCCTGATTGGGGATTGAATCCGCAACCTTGGCCTACTGGGACGACACTCTAACCAAGTGAGCTACCTGGACAGAGCCATCAGTCTCTTCTTCTTTTTTTTTTTTTTTTTAAAAATACATATTTTATTGATTTCAGGGAAGAAAGGAGAGGGAGAGAGAGAGATAGAGACATCAATGATGAGAATCATTGATCGGCTGCCTTCTGCACGCCCCCTACTGGGGAGCGAGCACGTAACCCAGGCATGTGCCCTCGACCAGAATCGAACCCTGGACCCTTCAGGCCCCAGGCCAACAGTCTCTTCTTGAAAAGGACGGACATCGTTGGGGCGTTTGTGAGGGACGCTTGAGGGTGATGCACGCTTGGCCCTTCTCTCCTGGCACGTGCGTCGTTTATGGGGGATCAATACATTCTTGATGTGGGTCCAGGAAGACTCTTCGGGCGGCTTTATAGCTACCAGGGCACCTGGGAAATCAGAGGGAGAGGTTAACAAGAGGCAGCTCTGCCAGCCCCAGCCCAGCCGGAAAGAACTGCCCTCATCCCCACCTGTCCTTCAGGACCACGGAGAGCACCCCAGGCAGCGGGGTGAGCCAAAGGCGATCACGTGTCCTCCTTCAGGACCACAGAGAGCACCCCCAGGCCACGGGAGTGGGCCAAAGGCAGTCATGTGTCCTTCAGGAACCCCAAGCCCCAAACACAATGCGGGGTCCCCTCTCAGTCCTCTGGGTGGAACAAAGGCAGTGGGTGCTCAGTCTCCAGGGTGAAGCGAGGGCAGCAAAGCATGAGGAGTTACAAGAAGATGGAGAAGAGAAACATACACACCGTCCTGATCATAGAAGCTATTTCGTTCCTAACAACCATGCTCACCCCATACCTGGACGAACCACGCCCCAAGCAATGGAAGAGTCCACTGCTGAACAAACAAGCAAAAGATAGTCTCACCTGGGGATATTTTTCCGCTCATTTTTAGAGAGAGTGGAAGGGAGAGGGAGAGACAGAGAAACATCCATGTGAGAGAGACACATCGATGGGTTTCCTCCTGCACGCACCCTGACCGGGGCTGGGGAACCTGCAACCAAGGTACGTGCCCTTGAGTGGAATCGAAGCCGGGACCCTTCGGTACACGGCTGATGCTCTGTCCACTGAGCCAAACTGGTGAGGGTAAATGTCTGTTTTTTTTTATTTTATCAGAGACACTGGCCCTCCGTGGGTCTGGAGCTGCCTGCCTTCACACTGGAACTACACAGGGGGTTCTGGGTCTGCAGCTTGCCCACTCGCCCTGCACATCCTGGGGCGTGTCAGCCTCCACAGTCATGCGAGCCAAGTCCTTACAATAAATCTCTTCCTACTCACGTCTGTGTGGATGTAGGCATCCCACGGGGTGCGCTTCTCTGGGCAGCCCCGGGTAACACAGGCTCTGTTCCCGGCAGGAGGCTCCGTCCAGCCCTCACGGCGCAGTCAGAGACGAAGGCGCCGGCTGGGTGGCTCACTGATTGGCGCAAAGCACCCTTTTGCATCGTGGGGGCGGCCACGCCACCATTTGACGTTCTTGGGAAAGCCTGGTGTTCAAGCTTGGATTTTTGCAATTGGGAAAGCGGCGGGCACTCGGATCGGAGCGTCGGAGCTGCTTGGGGGGCCTCCGTGGGCGGTGCTGCCGTGAGCGAGCCATGGGCCGGCGTCGGTTCCAGCTCTCCCAAATGCCAGCCAGATGGTGTGCGATTTGCACGTGATTTCCCAGGCCTCCCCTCATTTGGCCGAACGGATGCTTGGCGGCCAGGGTGCTGGCCATGAGGAGGCCGAGTTGCGGCTGGCTGGCGTGCTCTCTGCTCCCCTCGGCCTTGTTAGAGCGATGGCTCCAGCCGCCGTCCACGGATTCCAGGCCCCATAAAGCAGGCTTGATTACACAGTTATGTTAGCTCGCTGACACGGAACGGCAGCCGACCCGGGATCCATCAGCGCCGCGCGGGCTCTCCGGGCCCAATGGCCGTCTCGAGGAACATTTGACAGCCCGTCGGCCCCGGGTGTTACACGGACAAAAGCCATTTCTGTGCCTGAGAGACTTCCCCATCCTGCACTTAAGAACTTTTATGGGTTTGTGGTGACATTTCTATTTTAATTTGCTAATTATTATTGCTGAAATTGAGAGGCAACTCCAGATTTATTGCATTTCACAGGCTGTTGTGTTCCATATACAGCTGTGAATCTAACAGACAGGAAGGCAACCTGCCCGCACAGCGCACGCTGATCCGCTGGGCACCGGGCGCCCGGTGCCAGATGAGGCCTGGTTCCTGCAGGGTGTGGGGTGCAGGGAGCCCGTCAGACCTGCTGGCAAGCACCTCCACCGCGCCCCTGGCCGGGTGGCTGCGGAGAGGACCCTGGGGAGGTGCAGAGAGAGCCTGGGTCCTTCAGGCCACAGGATGTGGGCAGGGAGGCTCCCAGACCATTGCTGCTTCCCATCATTTGGCTCCTCTGTTTGCTGGTCCGTGATTGTGCTGGGGGGGGCCTGGGACCCTGTTGTTTCTCAGGAGGACGTCTCGGGAGTTGGCGCTGTGTGGTCTGTGCAGACTCGGCCCGTCCTGGTGGCCTTTCCCTGGTTAGAGGGTCAGGCTGCCCATGGACGGGCTCCCAGAGTGCCCCGTGGATGGGGCTGCGGCTCCTGGCGTCCCCATCATGCCCTCCCGGAGGCCTTCCCCCGAGGTCTGGGGGTGCTGAGCTGGGCAGGCAGGCGCCCTGAGCCCGCCCCTGGCGTCTCCGGGGTCACCTCCTCCCCCACTCCTGGTTCCGCCTCTTCAGCAGACAGACATGGGGTAGATGACCTTGCAGGCGCCCCACGTGGCAGCTGGCCCGCCCTCACCTCTTGAGGGGGACACAGTGCCCTGCTGTTGCCACACCCGTGGGAAAGGCTCCTTCCCTCGCCTGGGCGGCCTGGATCCGCCGCTGACAGAGCGCCCTGCCCCTTCCTCTCGGTTGGTCTCTCTCCGTCTCCTGCTCGGGCTCCTCACGCCCATGTCTCAGCGCCCCCTCTGTGCTCTGCCCTAACGCCACCCGGTGGCCAGCGTCCAGCAGGGTCCCCAGCCTGTCCCTCCGACTCCTGATCAGCTTCCTCCGCCTTCCCCTCCCCCCGAGCAGCCGTCACGGACCCAGAGCCTGCATGTGGCCCGAGCTGGTCTCCCAGATGCTCGTCCCCCTGGTGGAACCGTCCCGGTGCCTGTGTGACCCGGGAGGGAACGTCCCTGCAGGCACTTCGTCACCAAGGCGGCCGCGGGCTGGAGGGCCGGAGGGTTTGTCCTCCAAACCCGGGACCCCAGGAGCACGCAGAGCAGAGCCACCTGCACCGCCTGCTGCCGTCACCGCCGCCAATGCTGCCGCCTAACATTTACTCACCGTGCGCATGCCTATCACATGCACGCTCTGCACACACGCACACCCCCACGCACACCCGTGCACACACATGCACACTCATACATACACATGCACACTTACACACATGCACATGCACACTCACACTCATGCATACTCACACGCACGCACACACACACGCACATTCACACACACACACACGCTTCCTCAGTGAGGCCTCGTATGACCTTCACCTCCAGATGCCGGGACTAGAGGCGTGAGGCGAGGAGGCTGCTCGAGCCACGCAGGCGGCCAGGGCTGGGCCTTCCTCTCATCGGTGACGTGAGGCCGGGAAACAGATTGGTCCTTCCGGCGGCACAGCCCGCTGACCGGGAGACGGGACCCTTCCAGCACCTTCCACCGCGCTTTCTGTGGCGGGGGCGGGCGGAGAGGACTCCCGGCCACGCCCCAGGGTCTCCGGGTGCTGGTGACGTGTGATGGCGGCGGGCAGCCACTTTCTCAGGCACAAAACATAAAACTGGCCCAGTGCACCCGCGAGTCGTAGCCCCCCCGCCCCCCCCACCCTGCCACGGCCAATTAAAGGGGCCCCGCGGCCTCTCCTCCCTCGTTTGGATCGGGAGGGAACTGCGGGGCGGCTGCTTCTGCAAAGCGCTTTCTGCAAAATAACGAGGCTGTTTATTAACATCGCGAAGGCGAGGGAGAGCAAGGCAGCGGCGGTTTCTATAGCAACAGCCAGGGAGGATGGAGGCACAGTTGGCAAAACCTGGGCCCCTCCCCAGCGCCCCCGCCCCCCGAATCACAAGGGGGGGCCTGGGGACCCGGCCAAGGGAGAGGTCCCTGGGTGCTGCTCCTTGCCTCACGTGGTTGGCCTCCGGGTGGGTGGCGTGAGAGTTCGGTGAACGCAGCGTTGGATGAGAAGGACGTGGATTTAGGCTTGGAGGTCGCGTGGCAGCTCCTGGCGTCCTGGCTGTGTGGGGGGCAGCCTGGCAGCGCCGAAGCTTCACTGTGGCCCGGCTGGCGGGGCTCACGGCTGAGCGTCGACCTAGGAACCGGAGGTCACGGTCCGATTCCCGGTCAGGGCACAGGCCTGGGCTCGATCCCCACTGTGGGGCGTGCAGGAGGCAGCGATCCATGATTCTCTCTCCTCATTGGTGTTTCTCTCTCTCCCTCTCCCTTCCTCTCTGAAACCAATAAAAATATATTAAAAAAAAAGGAGACACTCAAACACCCAGGACCAGGCTTTCTTTGCGGATTCCTGCCTGGGCCCCATCCTATGGCTGCCGCACCTGGGCCCACAGTCCCTTCCCCCCAGCCCCCTCGCTCCCTTGGCCCACTGATCCCACTGCCCAGTGGGTGGCTCCTCTGGTCCCTTCTCCAAGGCTCAGCCAAGCCCCGCCCCCTCGTGAGGCCCCTGGTTGGTTAGGAGCCTGTCACTTTCCTAGTCAGCTTATGCGCATTTATCGCTGGGGAAACCGAGTGAATATTTTCATTAAAACATTTTAAAGTATATGTTCACTGTTTTCAGAGAGGAAGGAAAAGAAGAGAGAGATAGAAACACCAGTGATGAGAGAGAACCATGGATCAGCTGCCCCCTGCACGCCCCACACTGGGGATCAAGCCTGCAACCCAGGTACATGCCCTTGACCAGAATCGAACCTGGATCCTTCAGTCCGCAGGCTGACGCTCTGTCCACTGAGCCACACCGGCCAGGGCCCAAGCACTCTTCTTTATCACAAGTCGGGGCTGTTCTCCCAGATGCAATACTTCGCCGCCTCCAGCACGTGAAGCAGGTGGGGGGGGGACCCCCTCAGCACGACAGGAAGTTCCTTCTCCAGGCTCAGGCCGCAACCTGGGAAAATACAAAACCGGGGACGTGGCAGTGACGCAGCGGTCATGGGAGGGGCGCGGAGGCGTTTTCTCAGCGCCGATGGCACCGGCAGACAAGGTAGCCTGTCGGGTGGGGTGCTCTGGGCGGCGCAGTTGATAACTTGCCCTGATGCACGTGAATGATGCGGCCGGCGTGAGAGAAC
>NW_006282196.1:220644-225182 GCF_000327345.1 Myotis davidii
ACCCGGGGCCCTGCCCGCTGACCGTCGACAGCTCAGAAAGCACGGCCTGACCCTTTCCGAGGGACCGAGGGACCCGGGCAGTGCGCTCCGGGCACAGACAGGGCGATGAAGCCGGAAACCAGCCCCGAAACGAGAACGAGGACACCTCCGCTGCTTCTCAAGGAAGCCACACACACGCCCCCGAGGAGCCCGGTCCCACAAGAAGTCACAGGGGAGTTGGGAATTAGAAGATATTTTAACTAAATGGTAATGAAGACACATCCCATTATGCGCACAGGCGGCCGGGAACGGATCGCAGCGGGGGACGTGCAGCCCCGTGTACGGACAGAGAGGCCGGGAAAATCAATAACGGATTTCACTGGGAAGAAGCCAGGAAGAGAGAATGGAGCCCAGACCGAAGGAGATAGGAGGGAAGGCGTCACAGAGACAAAAGCGCCAGGGAATGGGGTGGGAGGCGAATACGCAATAAAGCAAACCCACAAGGCCCGGGGAGACGATCTGAGGAAGTATTGAGACTGATGCACGAACTAACCGGATCAGGAACCAGAGAGAAGGCCGAGGAGAACGGGGCGGAAAGGTGGGGGAGCACAGCTGGGCAGGTGTGGCCCGCGGGGTCCCGGCACCAGGCCTGACGTGCGGAGGCTGCTTCAGGCCTCGTGTCCCAGACCCACGGCGAATCCTGACAGCTCCACGGCGGTGGGAAAAGCAACCGGTGGAGCGGGTGAGAGATCCGAGCGGACGCCTCCCCGCCGGTGACACTCCGCAGGCGAAGAAGCCGAGAGAAGAGGCTCGCAGTGTTAGACAGAAACCCGGAAACGGGGCCCGCGGTGACACGCCGCTCCCCGCCCGCCAGGCCGCCGAGGGGAGAAAGATGCGCCCCCCGAGGGCCGGCGAGGACCAGGGCGCCTCGGACCCCAGTGGGGCTGCCCAGGTGACCACGACAGGTTAGGCACCAGCGCTGCTCCCCACTGACAAAGGGGACTTCCCTTGTTATTTATTTACGTATATATGTGTGTAGGTATGTATGTATGAATTTATTTATATTTTTATTGATTTCAGAGAGGAAGGGAGGGGGAGAGAGAAAGATAGGAGCATCCATGATGAAAGAGATTCATGGACTGGCTGCCCCCTGCACGCCCCCTACTGGGGATCGAGCCTGCAACCCAGGCATGTGCCTTTGACCGAGATTAAACACAGGGCCCTTCAGTCTGCAGGCCGACGCTCTATCCATTGAGCCACACCAGCCAGGACAAGCACAGTTTTTAAAGTCCCCCTTTGCCATCTCAAGATTCTCTCATCAAACAGGTACTGAGGCTCCAAAAACATCTGTGCTCCTTGTGCTCAGAGCAAAGGTGGACGGGGAGTCCGGGTGCTCAGGGAGCAGGGACAGCGTCTCCGGGGGGAGCACCGCCTGCGTCCCTCGCCGAGGGGTTCGGTTCTGGGGTGGGACCGACCGAGGAGTCTCACGGAGCCTGGCAGTGTGGGAGCTGGCGGGTGGGCGCTGGGTGTGTGCTCACCTCTCACCCAGGACAGCACAGCCCCCGCCCCCGTCACTCCCGTCAGCCACACCCCAGCCACACCTGAGCGATGCTGCGGGCACAGGGAGGGGCGGGCTGCTCCAGGTCCTGCCGGGAGGAGGGGCCTGCCAGCCTGGAGCCCGGCTGCCAGTCTGCGAGGCGTGAGACTTCCCACTTAACACCTCGGTGGAGGCGTTGATTTTTCATGGCCTCTAAAAGCTGCTCCAGCATAAGCTCAGGGCCCTGGTGTCTGACCGTTTCGGGAATCCTTGAGCGGGCTCGGAGTGGCCTCAAGCTCTATGGTCACTCCTGTCCCCTGGGACCCTCGTCTCGCTCTGCCGTGGCTCACGGCTCCGAGTCCTGAACTATTCAGGAGGCACCTGGGAGAGGAGTGAATGGCTGTAAGGCTCCTAACGCCAGGGGCGGCCATGCTGCTGGTTTCCAGAGACTCGGGTGGGTCCTGGGGTGCAGCGAGCAGCGAGGGGCTGAGCGGATGGGCGAGGGGGTGGAGCATCCTTCCCGCCTGGTGCCCGCACAGTGCACCCCCACGAGGAAGGATGCTGGCCCCATCACCCATGTTGCCTGGGCCCTGCCTTTACTTATTATTTTAAAAATTTTTATATTTTATTATTAAACTAGAGGCCCGGTGCATGAATCCACGCACGGGTGGGGGCTCTCAGCCTGGCTGGCAATCGGGGCTGATCAGGGTCTGGTCCAGTCCCAATCGGGGCCAATGGGGGGCTGGCGGGGCAGAGAGACCGTGGGAGGTTGGCTGCCCCCACCCAAAGTCACACCTCCTGTCCCCTCATATGCGGGCCCCTCCCCTTCCCGCCCCCTTCCCTCGGGCAACCTCCGCCCTCCTGCTGCCTGTGCTCACGAGTTTCAGTTTATATCCACCTGTGAGCGACATCACAGGGCCCAGCTTTTCTGACTGAGCGGCTGCTCCCCGCCCATCCATGTGGTTAAATGGCACGACTCCGTCCTCCCGTGCTGAGGGCACCCACTGTGTAGACGGCCCACACCTTCTCCGTCCTCCATCGCAGGGCCCTTGGCCGTCTCCGTGTCTCGGCCGCCGTGCGTAATGCTGCAGCGGACACAGGGGCGCATGTGTCTTTGCGAAGACGCGGTTCCCGTGTTTCGGGTGTATCCCCGGGAGAGGGAAGGCTGGGCCGCTTGGAAGCTCTAGTCTCCGTTTTCTGAGGCAGCGCCAGGCTGCGTGCGCAGTGGCTGCGCCGTCTCCACTTCTCCCCTCCCGCCAGCAGGGAGGGGGGCGCCCTCCTCGCACGGCCTCTCTGCACTGGCTCCTGCTTGTCTTGCGATACCGGCCCCTCCTTGGCTCTGGCAGACCGCAGTGACCCTGCCCAGCCCTCACCCGTCGGGGCCCCGGCAGCTCTCACGCCTGCAGCCATGTCCTTGGCCTGACGGCTGAACTTAGAGGAAGGGTTGTGGGGTTTTGCTTCTCTGAGATGGGTGTCTCCCGGGCAGCGGGCGCATGGTTGGCAGGTGTGGGCAGGGAGTGGAGTAGGGGACCCCCCAGGCCCGGGCCCCTGGGACGCGGCCAGCCCGCCCTGAGGCCTCTCTGGAGGGTCCCTGAGAGGACTGGACCTGCCAGGGCCCATCAGCGCAGGCTGGTGTCAGGCGGTGAATTGAATTTGCAAGATAATCGGTTATTGATCGGAAGGGTGCGCCGTGGCCCCCGCCTGCTTCTGGGGAGACGGACCACGTCTCTCTCTGGGGTTTTCACGCATCGGAGCAAAGCAGCCGTGGCTTTCGCCTGGACAGTCAGGCGGCTCCAGGAGCGGCCGAGTGGGCTGGGCCGGCCGCCCTCCCCACCCAGCCCAGGTTATTTCGGGAGGTGAACTTGGGCTAAAATGCTCGGCCTGGGAGAGGAGGCTGAGCCCACCCAGCGGGAGGTGGGGTCCGCGTGGAAATCCAGGTGCCAAAGCTCCAGGTGAGGAGCCTTCTGGCCCAGGTGAGGGAGGGAGCCCCGCCTGCCCCTGCAGCCCCTGCCCGCCCCCCAGGGCTCCTTGGGGCCTTTACAGCCCACAGCGGCCCCTGGGTTCCCATGGAGGGAGGGCCTCCCTTGTGCTGAGCCAGGGCCGGGACCAGGGCTCGGCCACCATCCCCAGAGCCCCATATCCTAAGACGCCTTTGACTCTCGGGGCACCATTGACCTACCAGAGGCATCCTGGGAGCGAATGTGAAACCCCATTACACCAGCATCATCATCATAACATGCGCCCCAGTGCCAGACAAGCGAGGAGAAGGGGGAGAAATGTGTGTTAGACCCCGGAATGGGCTGCCGTCTTCTCGTTACTGATGTACGTGCACCTCACTTCGGACCCAAAGGGTTTGCAGTGGGAGCTGAGCCGCTGCTCCCATGTCCCCCCCACACGTCTGGGCTCAGGGCGGTCAGCCAGGGGGCTCAGGCGCCGGGCCGGCGCTCTGTCCAGCCACGGATGGGCGAGGCCCTCCTGACCTCCCGACCTTCTTCAGCCCGTGAGGTTCTGTGTGACCAGGGGACCCGCCATCTGGAGCCGGTGCCCCCGTTCAGCTCCTGCCCTCCTGCTTGGGGCCACAGAATTTCCCACCCTAAAGCCCTGAGTGAGGGGACCAGTGCCGAGGGGCTGTCTGTGAGGGCGTGGGCAGAGCCTGGTCTGGGGCGCTGACCGAGGCAGGGCTGCGGCCTGTGTGGACACGGGGCGGGAGAGGGGTGTGGGGGAGGCCGGACTCTCCTGTGTGATGCCCGGCTGCGAGCTGTATGGGCTTCTAGAGCCGAGCCCGGCCCCTGGGTCATTGGGAAGAGGCTCTGCAGAGGTGGGGGCCTTAGGTGCTCCCTCCAGGGTGACGTGTGTGGGCCTCCTCTTGTCCTTCTGCCTGGGCCACCGCGTCCTGGACAGGCCCCTGGCACAGATCAGCGGAGCCCGCCTGCACAGGTGTGTTCTCCCCGCGTCCTGGGGCCGGGCACCTGTGTGCAGCCAGGTGGAGGCCACCGGAGCAGGTCTCCAGCTCCAAATGCAG
>NW_006282196.1:225380-226531 GCF_000327345.1 Myotis davidii
GCTCAGGGGTGACCTGAGCCCAGAGCCAGCGGCCTCCTCTGTGTTCCTGGCCACGTCCGTCCGAAAGGGCAGCAGGTCCGCAGTCGGCTCCCGGCCGCCAGGGACCCGGCAGCACCGCCCTCCTGTTTACTCTGGAGGGAGCCCTTTCTGTCGGCAAATATTAGCTCACCCTTGGCTCAGCCAGGGCTCATCGCTGGTCATTCTGAGAGACGCTGGTAGATAAGGCGGGCACACCGGGAGGAGAGGAGG
This sequence comes from Myotis davidii, assembly GCF_000327345.1. Taxonomy (NCBI): domain Eukaryota; kingdom Metazoa; phylum Chordata; class Mammalia; order Chiroptera; family Vespertilionidae; genus Myotis; species Myotis davidii. Next base: position 225,630 of record NW_006282196.1, read on the forward strand.
ACGGAGGGAAGGAAAGGTTCCCAGGGGCACAGGGTGGGGGGGCGCTCAGGGTAAGGAGCGCCTCCTGCAGGTTTAGGGGTTACAATCTCTGTGGGGTGGTTCCCCTTCTTGCCTCGGGAGCCTGTGCAGGACTGAGACAGAGTCTGAGGTCCTCACTCCCCGGGCAGAGCCTGTTTCGGGGGGGCCACCCGCGGGAGGTGCGGCCTGGGACCCACCCGTGAGCTCTTCCACTTCCCAACAACCCCGGGCCAGCTGACCTGCCCGTCTGCTGCCCCCCTTCCTGAAGCAGGTCGGGGTGCGGTTCCCGGGCCAAGGAGGGCCTGGCCTGGGGGTGGGCTTCCTGCCTTCCTCCCTTCCTCCCGACGATGACGAGGGCAGAGAAGGCACGTCCAGCAGCAGCTACTGCCCGGATGTGGACAGACGCTGGCGGGCTCCCTGTGGCCCGGGGGTGAGCCTCAGTTCGGGGCTGAATCGTGTCCCTACATCCGTGTGTTGAACTCCCAACCCCAGGGCCTCCGAGTGCAGCCACGCGGGGGGTCGGGTCCTTACAGAGGGTTAGCGAGCGAGGCCCTGGGCCCGTCCATCTGAGGGGCCTCGTGGGAGAAGGACCAGCAGGGATGCCGACAGCAGAGGTCAGGCTTGTGCGGCCCAGGGAGGGGGCGGCCTCACACACCAGGGGGAGCCCGAGGACGCCCCACACCCGGACCTTGGCCCTCTGGCCCCCAGAAGCACGAGAAAATGAAGCTGTCCTTTAAGGACTCGATCGGGGGCACTGTGTTGGCCGCCCGCACAGGTGGGCAGGCGCCCTGGACCAGTGTGGCGGGCGTCCTGGGGTGGGCACGTCCCCGCTGTGTGTGCCCCACACGTGCCCTCCTCTGGGGCTGCCCCTTTTCCACCCCCTG
>NW_006282196.1:226721-232656 GCF_000327345.1 Myotis davidii
AGATGGCTGTCTCACGCCAGCCCTGGGCCCCGATTCTGGAACCAGCTTCCGGGCTGTCGGGCTGTGGGCTCGGCCCAGAGCGATGATCCCTCTTTTCCTAACAGGAAAGGACGCGTGGAGGCCGCGGGCCACGGAGATCTGGCTCCGTGAGGTTTTATTTAATTGATTGCAGAGAGGAGGGGAGAAGGGAGAGAGAGAACATCACTGATGAGACAGAACCACTGGCCAGCTGCCTCCTCTGCTCATGTGCCCCGACTGGGAATCGCACCGTGACCTCCTGGCTCATCGGCCGATGCCCAACCGCTGAGCCACGCTGGGCTGTCGCTGCGAGTGTTTTGAGGGATAAAATAAAGGGAGCGTTAAGTCTCACAGCAAGTGATGCCCCGCAGAGGCACACCCCTGCATGCTGCTGTACGAGTCGGCTGCGAGCACTGTGGACAGGCCGGGCCTGCGTGAGCGGACGTGTTGGGAACTCGCTTCCCTGTTTCTGAGGCTGGAGCTGGGGCTGGAGAGCAGGGGCCAGCCTGGCCTGGTTGAGGTGTGAGCCTCCGCGGCTGCTGTCACAGAGGACCCCAAACTCGGTGGTGCCAACAGCAGCCTGGGGGTCAGAGCTGAACTGGGTCCGAGGGGCTGAGGTCGGGGTGCTGGCAGGGCTGGTTCCTTCCGGAAGCTCCGGGGGGACTGCCCCTGGCTCCTTCCTGCTCCCTGGGCTATGGCCGCCCCCCCCCGTCGGTGCCCCGCCGGCTTGGCCTCCCCCCTGTGGGTGAAGTCTCCTTCCTTCCTCGCTCATCTAAGGCCGCGGGTGGTGTTGAGGGCCCACCTGTAAGTCAGGGTCATCTCGGACCCGTAACCTCGTCCGTCTGCCAAGTCCCTTCCACCCAGTGAGGTCACCTGACGGGTCTGGGATCCGGCAGGGACGCACCACAGCCCTCCTGTGGCTGGGAAGCTGGGAGGACCTCGGCACACGGGGTCCTCGGGGCCGATCTGGACTCGTACTGTGGGGCGTCTGCCCGAGGGCTCGCGGCTGCAGACCCGCTGGCTTGCCTGTTTCTTCCTCAGCCACGTCTGTGGGGCGGGTTGGTGACTTCCTCCCCCGCTCCCCCCACTGTTTCCAAAGCCGGGGTGCGATGGGGTCACGATGGAGAGAGACCGGTCCCAGGAGCCAGCATTGAATCCCAGCCCCGCTGCCGCCCCTGCCCCCCGCTGTGCCCGGCAACATCCCCTCCCCGCCGCCCCCACTGCGGGTAGGAAGTCGGGAGTTTTGTGGGTTAAATGAGAAAACACGCGGAGCGCAGCCCACAGAAAGCCCTCGGGTCCCAGCCTCGCCCGTCGCAGTGTCACTGTCAGGCCTGATGGAGTGTCCGTACTTCCCGACGGTCCCCTGGGGCGGGCTCTGTCCCATCCCCGGCTGCCCCCACCTGGGTCAGGACGGCGTGGGATGGGGAAGGACCGGGTCCGGCCCACAGGGACACGGCGGGAGGGAGAAGGAAGCGCCTCTTTGGCTCAAGGTGAACGTCCACCCCTCTGTCCGTCGCCCGGGGCGGCCGGGGGTGGGGCGGCCAGCAGGACAGTGTTGATGGGGGAGGAAGAGAAAGGCCGGGAGGGTGGGGCGTGGTCGGCGCTGGACGGAGACACGCAGGCAGAGAAGGCCGAGCAAACGCTTTGACTAACAGTCCAGTTTCTCTTCTCTCTTTTGGGGGCAAAGATATATTTGTGCATTTTCCCCGGTTCATTACATGCTCATCATGAAAATTGGAAAATATAAGAGAAGTACAAACAAGAAGACAAAAATCATTAATAACTCAGAGGTAATTGCTCAGCAATAAACACGCCTCCTCTTTTGGGCGTATAACGTGGTGTGTGTTACGGGCTGCAGGGTGGCTCGCTCCATCCCGTCATAGATCCTGGCGCGGAGCGGCCACGTAGACAGAAGGTTAATAGAGAACCACGAGCCCTGTGCAGACAGCAAATTGGAAAACGGAGACAAACTCCTTGGAGATGATAAATGCCCCAAACGGGCCGAAGACAAACGAGAAATCTGAATATTCCCATAACCATTAAGGAAATGGAATTCAGTTCTTTATCTTCCTATAAAGAGCACGCTGCACCCAGACCGTCTCACGCCTCAAGGAATAGATGCTTTTATTCTTCCACAAAACTTCTCAGAGAGCATTCTTGCGAAATCAACACGTAAGACGTTAAAATGTTGCTATCAAAACCAAGGCCGGCGGAGGAAGGGAAATGCCGGGAACCTCACGCGTGAACGTCGCGCAGAAATCCTAGACACGCGCTCACCGAATGCGCCGCGAGGAGCAAGCCGACCATCTGCGACGAAGGAGCTGGTTTTCGTCGAGAAAGCGAACTCTGAGAACAGACCCGTTTGTTTCCACACTAACAGCCCGAAGGGAAAAATACGTTCAGCTCGATGCAGCCGAAGCGTTTACTGAAATCCAGGGCTCTTTTGTGACGAAGCTCATCTCTCTCAACCTGCAAAACAGCCGGAGATTCTGAAAACCTCTCGCTGACGTCATCCCCAACAACAGCAAAACCACTAACGCGTTTATTTCTAAGCCAAGCATGTCCGCTGGCCCCTGCGAGGAACATGGCTGCTGTGTTGGAGGAACTAAACGGAGCCATAAGACAAGAAAAATACAAGTGCAGAGACCAGGAGGAAGAAATAAAACTGTTGTAGCATGACACGCCTGTCTTGGAAAAGTCCAACCTACTGTAGAGACAAACTGTACATATCGTTTAGAGTATTTAGGAAGATTCCCGGATACAAGACCAGTTTACAAGCTAATTGCATCTCTGCACAGCAGCGTCAATGAATTAAACATTTAAGTTAAGCAAATGCACGGTAAAAATAGCGATGGCAGTAAAAGGGAACTAAGAACAAATGAAAGATATGCAAGATCTTTGTAGTAATGAAAAAAAACCAATCAGGAATTTTTTAAAACATTTTATTTCAGAGAGGAAAGGAGAGGGAGAGAGGGATAGAAACACCAATGAGGAGGGAGACTCATCCATTGGCTGCCTTCTGCCGCCCCCCACTGGGGATCGTTCCCACAGCCCAGGCCTGTGCCCTGTCCTGGAATCGAACCCTGACCTCCTGGTTCATAGGTCGACGCTCAACCACTGAGCCACACAGGCCAGGCTGTCGTAAAAGCTTTAAATGCTGTAGAAGACGTCCTTATGTCTTAAATAAGTTGAGATCTACTGCTTATTTAGGGACAGTTCACGGCGATATTGTAAACATGTCCCTTCTCTCCGAATTGACCTGTAAGAGCCGTGCACTTCCGGTCCAAGTCCCAGGAGGGTGCTGTGTGGAGCTGTGATTTCAAACTTTATGTGAGAGAAGAAACGCCCCAAAGTAGTCAGAATGCCCCCGAAGAAGAAAGGTGGAACGTGGGGGCTGCTCACTGGGTCCACACCTGCCCTCCCAGGAGGGCTCTGCGGTGCCCCCGCCCTTACCTCCAGCACATGTGAACATGGGGGCTGCTCACCTGTTCACGGTGACAGGCCACGGCCTGGCCTCGGTGGGGGGCCAGCTCGGCCTGGCTCAGAGCGCCCCAGGGGCTGGCGTTTGCCTGGCCTTGGTGACCTGAGCCCCCAACCTGCTGGCTTGGCCTCCCCTGAGCATCTAGCCTGGGCCTGGGTCTTCCTCTGGCTTCCAGGCTGCGTGGCTGGCCACGGTTCTGCCTGGGGCCCAGTCCCCGAGAGCCACGGCCCGGCTGCCCAAAGCTCGGGACCAGCCCTTGGGGCCGGGCTCTGTAGGGTGGTTTCCGACCCACGGCCTCGACACCACGGCATCTCCTCCTGCAGCCGCGTGTTGGCGCCCGGGGTAAAGCGGCGGGAACGACCCTGCCGGTGGGGCCATGGGACGCATGCAACGTCAAAAGGTAAAAATAATAGCCCGGCCGGCGTGGCTCGGTGGTTGAGGTCACCCTATGAACCAGGAGCTCAGGGTTCGATTCCCGGTCAGGGCACCTGCCTGGATTGTGGGATCCATCCCCAGTGGGGGGCGTGCAGGAGGCAGCCGATCAATGACTCTCTCTCATCATTGGTGTTTCTCACTCTCCGTCTCCCTTCTTCTCTGAAATCGATAAGCATATATTAAAAAAAATAAAAAGACAGTGCTGCCCACTGGGTCCACACCTGCCCTCCCAGGGGGGCTCTGCGGTGCCCCCGCCCTTACCTCCAGCAGGGCCTGCTCCGCAAGCTCACAGGTCACTGGGGTGCAGAGGGGGGACGAGCACCTCGGAGCAGCAGGAACCGGGGCTGCATCCGGCTCCACGGGGCCCTGGGGGCAGCTCTGCACTCGGCCCTGGGCTGGGGTCCGAGTGCCTGCGGGAGCCTGTGCCAGTGAGGGGCTCCCACAAGGCGAATGGATCCCGCGCAGGCGCTGCAGCCCGACCGCCTCCTCACCCCCCAGCCCCCCTCCGCCCGGTCGACCCCCTGCCAGGCGGTCCCCTGTGCTGGAGCCGCGTGGCTCACTCCCCTGCTGTTCGCTATTTGCTCTGCGGCGCCTCTCACCATCTAAGTGTCCCCTCCGTGGACAGCACAGCCTTCAAGGATGGGCAGGTCCCCTTGCTTGGCAGGGACTTTTGTCTGTGTTGTTCACATGGAATGTCCAGCTCCCAGGACGGGGGATGGCACCTGGCACCTGGCAGGCCCCCAACATGTGGAAGGTGGACCGAATGTCCGCATGGCGCCCTGAAGGGACGGAAGCGGTTCATGCCGTGGACGCTGTTTGCTGTTTCTCTCGGTGACCGTACTTTTCGTTTTCGGAATTTAACGGATGGTGTTTTGTTACCCACGCTCCTCGTTCCACGGAACGTTTGCAATTTAGTCCTCAGCTTCTCCTTCAGGAGTGGAAGCTGTTTCTTCGTCCCCTTGGCACCTCGCCCGTGGGTTTGTGTAGAAGTCTCTGTCGCACCGCTCCAGGCAGGTTGCGTGACTTGCGGTGAATTCATGCTGCGCGGCCGGCCGTTGGGGTTTTGTGTATCGGCTTCCTTAGCGCCCTGGGCTGACGGCTTTCCCAGATGTCGGCCTGCGAGTTCTTCCTGCGTCAGAGACGGAGGCCTTCGGCTTTCTTTTGCCTCTGAGCTCACCCCTCCCGGCCCTGGATTTCTGGCGGATGTTCCAGCTTCAGAACCAGCGCTGGGGACAGCGACCAGGGCTCCTCAGCCCCGCGCTGGGCAGACAGCAGATAGGTCCTTGGTGCCTGGTGCCCAGGCTGCATGGACCCTGGATCCCGCGGTCACAGCACGCCCGTGGTGCCCAGGCCACCACCAGCCCGTAAGCGCGGAGCAGTGGGCCCGGCGCCGGGGTCCTGCTTTGAGGGGAACTTCTGGTCCCATTACCCCCCGGGAGTGGGACCACGCCCGCCTGCGGGCGCCCAGGCCTGGGTTCTGCAGGTGGTCTGTGTGCTAGGGCCTTCTCTGGCCCACGGAGACATCCCCACCACCGTGTGTGTTAGCTCACGCCTTCCTCACTCCCTTTCCCGCATTCCTCCCGCCGCTCTGCACTCAGGGCAGAGCTGAGTGTGTGGTTCCGTCTCCTCTGCGTCAGGGCTGCTGTCTTGACCCCTCTTGTGCCCCCACTGTGTGCCTCTCGCTGGAGGCGGAGAGCTCTGGGAGGCAGGAGCCGGGACTCCCCCCCCCCACTCCCCCCAGCCTCAGGACCCTGCGCAGACTTGGCGAGCGTCACCATCCGCATGTGGCCTCGTTTGGCAAACCCTGCCGGGCGTAGGGGAGAGGCGATGAGCTACGGCAGAGGTGCAGCTGGATTCAGAACCTGACTCGGCCACTTTCCAGCTACATGACCTCGACCTGGGGCCCTGCTCCTCGCTCAGCGGTGTTTGCGTTCACAGGGACGGACTGGGACCAGCGGCTGGCTTACCCCATCTGTGTCCTCGCCTCCCTCAGCTAGGCAC
>NW_006282196.1:232713-233208 GCF_000327345.1 Myotis davidii
TTTCCGTCTTCCCATCAGGGCCGCTGTGTGACTTAGGGTTCCGCTCGAGTTTGGGTTAAGGTTGGGGTTTGAGCTTAGGTTCGGGTTTGGGCTGGGTTCCGGTTAGGGTTAGAGTTAGGGTTCAGGTTGGGGTTGGTTAGGGTTAGAGTTAGGGTTGGACTTTGGGTTAGGGTTGGTGTTGGTGTTTGGGTTCGGTTTAGGGTTCAGGTTCAGGTTGGGGTGGGGCTGGGGTCAGGGTTAGAGGTAGAGTTGGGTTCAGGGTTCGAGTTGGGCTTGGGGCTGGGGCTAGGTCCGTGGGTGGTGGCTCCCGCTGGCGGGGCACACATCCCTGCCGTGTCCTGTGGGGGCCTGGCTGCTGCAGGGGCTCCAGGTGCCCTGCTGTTCTCAGCAGCACTGAGCCTCCCAGGCGTGGAGGGAGGAGAGGAGGGAGCGGGGGAGTGAGGGGAGGAGGGAGGGGAGTAGGGAGGGATGAGGGCGGCATCAGTTGTGTTTCCA
>NW_006282196.1:233369-233764 GCF_000327345.1 Myotis davidii
GTGGCGTCTCGGGGGCGCCCTCTGTGCTGTGAGTGTCAGCACCTGTGACTGCGGCTCGTCCTTGGTAATTGCTGGCGGTGTCACTTTTTAATGAAAATTAAGTGCTTCGGTGGCACCGGGTGGCTCTGCTGACACGTTTAATCGCTGCTCGGGGAGCTGATAACCTCATTTAACGGCAGTGAACCTGGGGGAGTCGGGTTTGGCTCGTTAAGGAGGGAGCGGGGGAGTGAGGGGAGGAGGGAGGGGAGTAGGGAGGGAGGAGGGCGGCATCAGTTGTGTTTCCATAAGCGGCCCAGGTCGAAGGGTGTGAGTGGAGGAAGTGAGTCCGTGATGAACAGCCGCTGGCATTGCACCCCGGGGATTAGTGTCGCCCGGGGGTGCGGGGGGAGGGGGTG
>NW_006282196.1:234082-235839 GCF_000327345.1 Myotis davidii
AGCCCGATCAGGGCAATTAGTGTCAACAATAAATAATAATAAAAAAGAAGAAGCCGGCCGGCGGGGCTCAGTGGTTGAGCGTCGACCTATGAACCAGGAGGTCACGGCTCGATTCCCGGTCAGGGCACAGGCCCAGGTTGCCGGCTCCAACCCCAGTGTGGGGCGTGCAGGAGGCAGCCGATCAGTGACTCGCTCTCATCACTGATGTTTCCCTCTCTCCCGCTCCCTCCCCTCTGACATTAATACAAACATATTTAAAAAGAGAAGAAGGTTCGCGTGCTCTTTGCCTCCGAGCGAGGCGACCAGTCACCGTGATTCTCGCCCGTGTCTCAGGTGGGTCTCTCTGCCGACAAGGACCGCGCGATGGCTGGAGAAGCGTCTGGAGTCCTCTCCGCGGAAGCCCCCCGGTCCTCGGCTCCTTCCCCGTGAGCCCAGCTTAATGAGATTTCCCTGTTCAAACGCGAAGCTCAAGTGGGCTTGCTTCCCTCCTTTTCTTCCTTAAACTCCGAGATGAAGAGGCTTTGCCGAGCACACGAGCTCTTGAGAAGGAATTGAACGCGGAGACGCCGTGCGCCGGGTAAATGAGCGTGGAGATCGTCGTTCCGGATGAAGGGGCCCTGGGCGCCTGGAGCTCCTGGAGGAACCGCGTCTCCCAGGATCCATGTGTCGAGCCCCGACTCCCCGATGCGCAGCGTGTGGCTGTATCCGGGTCTTTCAAGGGGAACTGAGTTAAAATGAGGCCCCTGGGGTGGCCCCCAGCTCAATAGGTCTGGCGTTCTTACAAGCAGAGACCAGGACGCAAGCACACAGGTGGACACCGGGCGGAGGCAGCTGGCCACCAGCCGAAGACAGAGGCCTCGGGAGGAACCCACCTGCCTGCACCTGGAACTCAGGCGTCCAGACGCCAGGACTCAGGAGGAAACCTCCGGGTGGTGGTTTGTTACGCAGCTCGAGCTGACTGGTGCATGGGGGAGGCCATGGCAGCAGCACGGGGGCAGGGGAGGGGGGACCCAGGGAGAGCAGGCCCTTGTGGCGGCATCTGCCGGGGACCTCCATGGCCGTGGCTCCGACACCCCTGTGCCTGGGGAACCGGGGCGCAGCCCTCTCGGTGTCTACCCAGCAGGGCTGCGGGACGATGAAACGAAGTCACAGACGTCACCTGCCCAGAAGTGCCGGGAGCACACGGACTTGGCAAACGTGACTTACCGTGTATTTCCAGGCACCACCCCAGGGTGGGTGCGGGGTGCAGGGCGCCCTTCCCGTGGAGCTCGTGGCCCTGTGGGGAGGCAGAAGCCAGCAAAACAGAGTGTGCGAAACAGGTGTGAGCTCAGCCTCACGCGGCAGCGACGGGACCAGGACTCCTTGTCCCGCGCTCCTCCCCTTACGTGGTCCCGACGACGCCAAGTTGTAATCTTCACCGCTGGGGTGCGGCTGCAGGGCCCGAGGGCCTGGGTCGGGCCACTTGCAGGCACACTGGGGTTCTGTATCGAATGATGCCCCCCCCCATCCCCCCAGCCAATTGTAACTCCACTCCCCTCCGCCTCTGTTCCCACCTCCAAAGGCCCAGGACAGGGCCCCCTCCCCCCAGCGGAACAGTCCAAGGCTCTCTCTCTGAGGGCCTGGCTCCCAGACGATCTCTCTCTCTCCCTCCCTCCCTCTCCCTCTCCCTTTCTCTCTGAAATCAGTAAAAACATATTTTTTTTTTTAGAAATGGTGAGACACCAATTGAATCTGTTCTAAATTAGTCTCAAATTTTA
>NW_006282196.1:236486-236799 GCF_000327345.1 Myotis davidii
TCTCTCTCCCGTCTCTCTCAGAGGCATTGCCTCGCTTGCTTTTGCTGCTTCCGCAGAGGGGCCGTCAGCTGGAGCCCAGGGGAGGAGCCCGCTTTGCTGAGACCGACTCTGCGGGCAGCGCTCGGGGCTGTGTTTTGTTTTGAGCCGGTGGACTCGCTCCATTAATGCCCCTTCTGAGGCCCATCAGCTCAGCCGCTCCTGCCTCTCGCTCTCCCTGTTCTCTCCCTGTTCTCTCCCTGTTCGCCTGGGGGACTCGATTAGGTCCCGGCTCCACGCTGGGCGGATTTATGAGGCCTCGCGGCTGCCTGAGGTG
>NW_006282196.1:236977-237181 GCF_000327345.1 Myotis davidii
GTGACCGGCCCTTGCTGGCGGGTTGGCTCTATTTCCTGGAGAAGCTCTGGTCATTAGCGGTGGCCACTGGGCAGCGTCTCTGAGCAGCCCCCCAGCCGCTCCCATCCCCCAGGGAAGGGACCCCCCCCAAAAGCAGTTCTGTGGGATCAGCAACTCCCCGGCTGCCTTTCCCCTCGAGGGAGGGAAGGGAGGCCGTGGGCAGGT
>NW_006282196.1:237282-237570 GCF_000327345.1 Myotis davidii
CCCGGGCCCCACCCCACAGCCTTAGCAGCGGCCCCGTGTGACGTTCGCACCCAGCGTTTAGACGTGGGTGGCTGCGTGGAGCTGTGGGAGGGAGGATGTCTCCGAAACAGCTCAGCTGAAGGAAGAGTCACGAAGAAAAGGCGGCGTCCAGGAAACGGAGCTGCGGACGCGTTGCCTTCGGATCTGGGAGGCGCGGCAGACTCGGAAGTGAACACCCGGCCTTAGGGGGCCTCCAGGAGCCGCAGACCCTGAAGGGTTTGAAGCGCTGCCTTGAGCCTGGGGGTGGGG
>NW_006282196.1:238003-238806 GCF_000327345.1 Myotis davidii
TTGAGCGCACATATCTGGTTTCCGGGCGCCTCGTCCACGGGTGTACCCTGACTTGGTGCAATGGGCGCAGTCGGCTCCTCCAGCTCTCCGCGGCGCCCCCTTTCCCACCACCAGCCCTTCTCAGTCCCGCAAAGCTGCTACCAAGGAACCCCGAGGGCAGCCCTGTCCCACTAGGCCTATTGGGGGTGACACTGCCACCTGGGGGTCACACTGTGCACTGCAGGCCCCCCTGCCCTGGGATCCAAGTGGACAGACACCTGGACGCCCACCTGGACCTCACCGTCCGGCATGCGGTCTGGGCGGTGGGGCGCTTCCCAGACACTTGTCACAGTAGGTCGGGAACAGGGCCCTTCTGTGTGTGCCTGTACCACCCGCGCCTGGGGGTGTGAGATCCCTGTGCCCGGGGCGTTCGGGCCAGCCTGGGACCCTCCCTCCTCTGCCCGCTTCCTCTCAGGGCCACAGCTCAAGGGGCTTTTGCTGGTGGAGCCCCCACCCCCTGAGGCCCCCTCCCTGTCTAGGCCCCCTCCCTGACTAGACCCCCCAGGGTCAGCCCCTGCTGCCTGTGTGGGGTGGTGGCCAGTTCCCCCTGCTCTGCACCCTGGGCCTCGGGCCCCCCTGGAGAGCCTGGCCACCTCGTCCGGCTCCGGAAGCGGCACCCGGCTGGTTCCAGTCGGGCGGAGGACCGGCTCCGCGGAAATGCTCACGGGGTCACAGGCAGCGCCCCCTCTGCCACACCTGCCGGGGGAGCCTCACCGACTGTCCTGCTTCTTCCTGGGGGGCCCGGAGGGAGTGGCTCCCAGGGC
>NW_006282196.1:238833-241898 GCF_000327345.1 Myotis davidii
GGGGCCCGGGGGGACGGGCAGCTGGGGGTGAGGGACTCAGGATGCTGGCCCAGCAGCTGCAGGAGGTGCAGGGAGCCTGGGGGCCCCACCCCAGCTGCTGATTCTTGGTTTGGGGGTGTGTGTGTGGAAAACGTGGGCGTCAGAGAGGAGCCCTGGCTGCTGTCCCAGGGCCCCATGAGACCACAGACACAGCCGTGTCCCCCCTCTGGCTGCCGCTGGGCCCTCCTGGGGACTCAGCAGGCAGGTGCCAGGGGCCTGAGGTCAGGTACCAGCCAGGGCGGGGCAGGCGCTGGGCTCCTCCCCTAACGTGCAGCCCAGGTGAGGACACAGCGGGGTTCACCCTGTCAGGGGGGGGACGGGAAGGCCCAGGATGGAAGGAGGTTGACCCCAGGCCACAGGGAAGTCAGCCCTCTGGGGCGTGGTCTGGGTGGGTGCTGCCCACCTGGGTGGGTGTGGCTCTTTTGGGGACGCACCTGTGTTCCTCATGGCTGGGCAGGACCCTCAGTGAGTGGTGAGCTGGGTAGGGGACAGTGGGGATGGGCAGCCTCAGGGGCTAAGTGAGTGCCCGGCTGTGCCCTTCAACTGTCCCTCACCCTAGTCCAGCCCACCTGCCCCATCTATGAGCACCTGCCCACAGAGCCTACCTGCCCACAGACCCCACCTGCCCACAGAGCCCGTCTACCCACAGAGCCCCACTGCCCACAGACCCCATCTGCCCACAGAGCCCATCTCCCCACAGAGCCCACCTGCCCGCAGAGCCCATCTACCCACAGAACCTACCTACCCACAGAGCCCACCTACCCACAGAGCCCATCTCCCCACAGAGCCCACCTGCCCGCAGAGCCCATCTACCCACAGAACCTACCTACCCACAGAGCCCACCTACCCACAGAGCCCATCTCCCCACAGAGCCCACCTGCCCGCAGAGCCCATCTACCCACAGAACCTACCTACCCACAGAGCCCACCTACCCACAGAGCCCATCTCCCCACAGAGCCCACCTGCCCGCAGAGCCCATCTACCCACAGAACCTACCTACCCACAGAGCCCACCTACCCACAGAGCCCATCTCCCCACAGAGCCCACCTGCCCGCAGAGCCCATCTACCCACAGAACCTACCTACCCACAGAGCCCACCTACCCACAGAGCCCATCTCCCCACAGAGCCCACCTGCCCGCAGAGCCCATCTACCCACAGAACCTACCTACCCACAGAGCCCACCTACCCACAGAGCCCATCTCCCCACAGAGCCCACCTGCCCGCAGAGCCCATCTACCCACAGAACCTACCTACCCACAGAGCCCACCTACCCACAGAGCCCATCTCCCCACAGAGCCCACCTGCCCGCAGAGCCCATCTACCCACAGAACCTACCTACCCACAGAGCCCACCTACCCACAGAGCCCATCTCCCCACAGAGCCCACCTGCCCGCAGAGCCCATCTACCCACAGAACCTACCTACCCACAGAGCCCACCTACCCACAGAGCCCATCTCCCCACAGAGCCCACCTGCCCGCAGAGCCCATCTACCCACAGAACCTACCTACCCACAGAGCCCACCTACCCACAGAGCCCATCTCCCCACAGAGCCCACCTGCCCGCAGAGCCCATCTACCCACAGAACCTACCTACCCACAGAGCCCACCTACCCACAGAGCCCATCTCCCCACAGAGCCCACCTGCCCGCAGAGCCCATCTACCCACAGAACCTACCTACCCACAGAGCCCACCTACCCACAGAGCCCATCTCCCCACAGAGCCCACCTGCCCGCAGAGCCCATCTACCCACAGAACCTACCTACCCACAGAGCCCACCTACCCACAGAGCCCATCTCCCCACAGAGCCCACCTGCCCGCAGAGCCCATCTACCCACAGAACCTACCTACCCACAGAGCCCACCTACCCACAGAGCCCATCTCCCCACAGAGCCCACCTGCCCGCAGAGCCCATCTACCCACAGAACCTACCTACCCACAGAGCCCACCTACCCACAGAGCCCATCTCCCCACAGAGCCCACCTGCCCGCAGAGCCCATCTACCCACAGAACCTACCTACCCACAGAGCCCACCTACCCACAGAGCCCATCTCCCCACAGAGCCCACCTGCCCGCAGAGCCCATCTACCCACAGAACCTACCTACCCACAGAGCCCACCTACCCACAGAGCCCATCTCCCCACAGAGCCCACCTGCCCGCAGAGCCCATCTACCCACAGAACCTACCTACCCACAGAGCCCACCTACCCACAGAGCCCATCTCCCCACAGAGCCCACCTGCCCGCAGAGCCCATCTACCCACAGAACCTACCTACCCACAGAGCCCACCTACCCACAGAGCCCATCTCCCCACAGAGCCCACCTGCCCGCAGAGCCCATCTACCCACAGAACCTACCTACCCACAGAGCCCACCTACCCACAGAGCCCATCTCCCCACAGAGCCCACCTGCCCGCAGAGCCCATCTACCCACAGAACCTACCTACCCACAGAGCCCACCTACCCACAGAGCCCATCTCCCCACAGAGCCCACCTGCCCGCAGAGCCCATCTACCCACAGAACCTACCTACCCACAGAGCCCACCTACCCACAGAGCCCATCTCCCCACAGAGCCCACCTGCCCGCAGAGCCCATCTACCCACAGAACCTACCTACCCACAGAGCCCACCTGCCCACAGAGCCCACCTGCCCCATCTCCGAGCACCTGCCCACAGAGCCCCACTGCCCACAGATCCCACCTGCCCACAGAGCTCATCTACCCACAGAGCCCATCTATCCACAGAGCCCACCTGCCCACAGAGCCCATCTACCCACAGAGCCCACCTGCCCACAGAGCCCACCTGCCCACAGAGCCCATCTGCCCACAGAGCCCATCTACCCACAGAGCCCAACTGCCCACAGAGCCCACCTGCTCACAGAGCCCACCTACCCACAGAGCCCAACTGCCCACAGAGCCCACCTGCCCACAGAGCCCACCTGCCCACAGAGCCCATCTACCCACAGAGCCCATCTACCCACAGAGCCCAACTGCCCACAGAGCCCATCTACCCACAGAGCCCATGCTTT
>NW_006282196.1:242698-249940 GCF_000327345.1 Myotis davidii
GAGCCCACCTGCCCCGTCTCTGAGCCTATGAGGCGCGGACTGCATGGCCCGGGAACGCCCTGAGGAGGGGGGTGTCTGCGGTGCAGGCTGTGGCTCACTCCCTGCGCCATCTACCCATTAGCTAAAGTGAGGAGCTGCTCCCGGCAGGAATGAGGTCGGTGGCCCGGTGCCGAACCTTCCTCTCACGCGGGTGTAAATCCTGTGAACAGGCAGGTGGTGCGATGCATCCATCAATCAGGCGGTCTGACCGCGGGGAGACACACGGCCTGTGGGGTGTGTGCAGCGCCCTGCCCGCCTCCCCGCTCCCGGGGCTCACAGGCCAGGATGTCACCCTCAGGAGACGCGGGACTGAGTGAGGTTCCCCAACACGGTCCGCCTTTGGGTGGAGTCTGCCTGCCCCCGAGTTAGGGCGCCAGGAGTGCCCTGCTTGGCAGGAGGGAGGTCAGCCTCCTTTTGGGGAGGGGGGTGAGGGTGTCGTGTCCCTGACAACACGGACTCCACAGCACCCGTGCCACCGGGTCTCTCATTGCCGCCTCCCCTGTGTCCTGGGACCCGGTGATGCCACGGGACACGCCGGCCGCCGGGAAGGGTGAGGAGGGAAGCTGTCCTCTGTGCTGTGACCACACCTTGGGGGTCACGCTGCCTCAGTGGATGGCTGTCACCCATCCTGCGCATGTGCACCTTGGGGCGGGTCTCTCCTGGGACGGACTTCTCGCTCCCCGCCTCTTCCTGCTGCCCATCCAGCCGCTCCCCAGGTCCGGCTGGAGGTGAGCAGAGTCCGCTAGGTCCCAGGGAGCGAAGGACACTGCCCGCTAGCCCGGCCAGGCGGTCATCACCTGGTTTCCCGCCAGCCTGGTGCCGTGTGGACAAGGCCGGGCCCCTCCCCACCCGGCTCTGGACCAGGTGGGGCTGTGGCTCCAGCGCCCGGTGCCCACCATCAGGCGGAGCCAGCGGGACAGTGGGCCGTGGGCCCCGGTGGGAGTCTGTCCGAGAGCTGGTCGCGCTGTGGTT
Source organism: Myotis davidii (assembly GCF_000327345.1). Lineage (NCBI taxonomy): Eukaryota > Metazoa > Chordata > Mammalia > Chiroptera > Vespertilionidae > Myotis > Myotis davidii. Next base: position 243,710 of record NW_006282196.1, read on the forward strand.
AGAATTCAGCAGACGTCCCCGTGTGTGTGCCGTGAATCCCATCACCTCACCTCTGCTATCGGCGTCCTATCACATCCCAAAGCATAAATGGCAAAATGCAAATGATAATTGGGTTAACGTCAGCCCATCTCGAGTGCTAATAAATTCACCCTCATTTAACACCCACCTTCAGCGCGGAAATGGCCGTGTTAATACGCGGTGAGATAGAGTGGCCGGTACATACACACGCTCTGGAAAATTCATTAAAAATTAATTATGGGAAAATCGATATGATTAGAAGCAAAAGTCCTTTATGCAATGGCTGCCAATGTGCTGGGAGCTTATGGGAAAGGAGAGAGTGCGGCTCTGTGGTGCCCGTGGGGGGGGGTCGCTTCCGGAAAACTTAGGGACTCTCTCCCCAGGCGGCTCGGTGACAGTGAGGGAGATGAGGCCCTCTCTCTTTCTCTCTCTCTCTCTCTCTCTCTCTCTCTTTCTCTCTCTCTCATATATTTTTACTGATTTCAGAGAGGAAGGGAGAGAGAGAGAGAGAAACATCAATGATGAGAGAGAATCGTGGAACTCCTTTTTAATACATTTAATTAAACGGGCTCACTGACACCATGTTTAATGGCTGAAAACTCTTCCCTGGCCCTCAGCGCTGTCTTGGCCGAGTGTCTAAGCTCGGGGTCCGTGGTCTCCTGATGCCACTTGGTCACTTGCTGCATCGATGCCCCTACGCGGCCGGTGTGCCACCTGCACAGCCCCAGGGGCGCCATAAAGACCTGTGCCCAGCTGGGGCCAGTGTGGAGGCTGCCACGGAGCACGAGGTTCCCACAGGCACCGGTGCTTCTGGGCACCGCGCCCCCAGCCCAGGGACGGGTCCCGGCGATCTTACTTTGGCACCAAAGTTGCCGGTCGGTCCTCCTGCTTCGCTGGCCTCCTCCCCGCGCCCCCTGGACGCTGCTCAGATCCTGCCTCTGATTCATGGCTGGGCAGCGTCTGTGCCAGCAGGGAGCCGCGTCCCCGGGTGAAGGAGCTTTTAGGAATAAATCCAAACAAAACTTTAAAAAGTCGCACTCAATCACACTTGCTCTGTGTGTCTGGGCCCCGGCCCAAGCGCGGATCCGCAGCCCGAGAGCGCGGCTGGGGATTCGAGGGCGATCCTTTGTATTTATGGGGCCCGTAAGTCTCCCGTGACGGGCGGGATGTCTCCATAAATCGTCCGCGGCAGGCACGCGCGGGTGTGCGCTCGCTGGCGGCGGTGACGGTCATATTTCAAAACCGGGTGAGTGGAAGGAGACGGATGGGGCCGAGACACCTCCCGGCATCTGCAGTCTGACTTGGCTCCTGGCGCCTGCGACAGTCACGCTCCTCCTCCTCCTCAGCGGCGACGCCCTTGACCTTCCTTGACTCCCCCGTGCGGGGCCTTCGCTGTGTCTCGGGCAGGGATCCCCCAGGATCCCCTCTTCCTCATTGCACACCTTGCAGTGGCCCCGCGGCTTCTGCTTTGGAAGTGGGGCCTGAGGTGGAGGCAGGGGCCGGGTCGCCACTTCCGGGGGCCGTGTTTGAACTCTGTCTCCGGGACCCCACGCCCGTGTCTGATCTCCAGGCCGCCTCACCAGTGTTTCGAGCCAAAAACGAGCCCTTCCGAGCCCTGGGAAAGCCAGACCCAGTGCGGAGGCCTCCTGCTCTTCCCGGCGTCCACCCCGCGCGGGCGGGACTGTGACATTGGAGTAGCGCGTGGTGCTTGTCCCCGTGGGTCAGAGCAGTAGCTCCATACAAGGGGGAGGGGGTGGGCCGGCTCCCAGGAAGGTGGGTCCATCTGGCCTCAGGCCCGGCCCTGGGCGTCTTTCTTTAGAAACTGACCATGAACGACCAGCCGGAGAGGAAGCCCCAAAGGCCCCTGGGTGGCTTGGGGGGTGGTGGTGGCAGGAGGACACAGTGAGAAATGAGACCCTTGGCTGCTAACAGGGGATGGAATATGGGGGCCGGGCAGCGACATCATTAACAGTGGACGAGGCTGTGGACAGGGAGGGGCCCGGAGAATCCCTCCTGAGAGCTGCTGCGTAAGAAAGGGGAGAGTAGGATTCAAACACCCACTTTACCAGCTCAGCCTCCTGGAGTGAACTCCACTCTACTCCACCCCAACACAGGCGGGCGGGTCCGTAATGAGCTGAGTCCTGCTCTCCGTGCAGGCAGAGGGCCGGGGCCGAGCCAGGTGTGCGGGCCTCGGGGCTGCTGGTCCTCAGAGGAAGGCGCCTCGTTCCGGTGCCATCTTCCCGGCACCAGCGTCCCCAGCACCACCGTCCTGCCCGAGGAGCATTTGGACCCGTTCCAGCTCTTTTTGTCCGGAATATTCTGCTGATCAGGATAAGTGCGGCCGGTGACTTTGGGGGAAGCATGCTCGTTAGGGAGGAGCCGTCTGCAATGACTTCTTCCTTCTTAGAGTTTTGGCCAAGGAAGGTCGACATGGATCCAGGCGTGGCCAAGAGCGTCCCCTCAGCTTCTGTGTCCATTTCATATTCAAATTAGGTGGATGAGAGGGGGCCCGAGGCAACCCAATGTAAGTATAGGTAAATCATGGCTTATTGATCGATAGATGCAGGGATACATAGATAGATGATAGATAATGGATGGTTAGCTAGTTAGCTAGACAGATGATTGATAGATGTATAGATAGATGAGATATAGATGATACTAAGAGATGGATGGTTAGATGGATGGATGTATGGATAGATGGATAGATGGGTGGATGGATGGATGGATAGATGGATAGATGGGTGGGTGGATAGATAAATGGGTGGATGGATGGATGTGTTGGTGGATGGATGGATGGATAGATTGGTGGGTGGATGGATAAATGGGTGGATGGATGGATGTGTGGGTAGATGGATAGATGCGTAGATGGGTGGATGGATGGATAGATGGGTGGATGGATGGATGGATAGATGGATAGATGGGTGGGTGGATAGATAAATGGGTGGATGGATGGATGTGTTGGTGGATGGATGGATGGATAGATTGGTGGGTGGATGGATAAATGGGTGGATGGATGGATAGATGGATAGATAGGTGGATGGATGGATGGATAGATGGATAGATTGGTGGGTGGATAGATAAATGGGTGGATGGATGGATGTGTTGGTGGATGGATGGATGGATAGATTGGTGGGTGGATGGATAAATGGGTGGATGGATGGATGTGTGGGTAGATGGATAGATGCGTAGATGGGTGGATGGATGGATAGATGGGTGGATGGATGGATGGATAGATGGATAGATGGGGGGGGGGCTTGTGTGGGTGGATGGATGGATGGATGGATGGATAGATGGGTGGATGGATGGATGGATGGATGGATAGATGGGTGGGTAGATGGATAAATGGGTGGATGGATGCATGTGTGGGTGGATGAATAGAGGAATGGATACATACACGTGTAATAGGTAACTGGCTAGACCGGAGAGTTCACAGAGATAGAAACAGATGGAGGCCCGGCATGGGAGGGAGTGGACCCCCTGAGATTGGGGGGGCGCCTCTTGCCGCTTGGAGCTGAGCAGACACCCCTCTTCTTTCAGGGGCCCCTCAGCCGCCTGAAGACAGATTTGCTCGTGCGCAGGCTCCATTAGAAATACATATTTTACGGCCTTTGTGTTAACCAGCCCCATTTACGTCTCATAATTTTTAGTATTAATATCCTGACAAGACAGGAAACGCCGGGCTGAGGAAGACATCGGTCTTCTGAGAATGTTTCCTGACCCACTTAAATATGCAAACACAAACCTCCATGCACGCCGTGTGCGCCGGCACCGACACCTATCTGCTCATGCAACACGCATGCACATGCATGCACATGCATGGACCTACACACATTTACACACATGTGTGGTAGAGGGAGGGGACACTGAGCCCCGGCTGGGGAAGCGTGGGGCTGTCTCCCGCCTCTGGCATCTCCAACTGCTGAGCAAGGACAGCAGCTGCTGGTCGTCCTTGAGCTTCTACAGACAGGCTCTGCTTCACACTGAGTGTAGGGAGGACGGGCATTGGAAAACCTCAGGAGTGACAGAATGTCCAGCCTGCGCAGTGGGGCTCAGGGGTTGAGCATCCACCCATGAACCAGGAGGTCACCATTCCATTCCCGGTCAGGGCATAGGCCCGGGTTGTTGGCTTGATTCCCAGTGGGGGGCGTGCAGGAGGCACTGATCCATGATTCTCTCTCATCATGGATGTTTCTCTCTCTTTCTCCCTCTCTCTCTGAAATGGAAAAAAAGAATCTCCAAAGTGAGTCCTAGGGAACAGCTGCCGCCACCTGGTATGTGGGCACCTCCAGCCTTGTGGGGACCCTGTTGTCCCTGGGGACAGCCCGGGGGGGGTGCTGGTACAGACGCGTCAGGCCTCGGGGGTGGAGCAGCCTCGTTAGCTGCTGCCACTGGGCATCTCCTGTGGCTCATATCCGGGTGCTTCCGTGTTAATACATAATTTTGGATTTTAAGTAAGGAAGTCACCAGGTCTTTCAAATGCGCTACATTGTGCGACGTCACAGCTGCTTGGGCGGGAGCAACGGCGACCTTCATGTCGTTTGTGGGTGAAGAAGAGCTCCCTGTGACTTGTGCAGGAGCACCTAGGCACCTGGTCCCCTGGTCCCCTGGTCCCCTGGTCCCCTGGTCCCCTGGTAACCTGGTCTCCTGGTCCCCTGGTCCCCTGGTCACCTGGGCGCAGTGGGATCTGTGTTTGCCTCCAGGAGCCCTGAGCCGATTGTCTCCTCACCAGGGACTGTGGTGGGTGGTGGTGAGCAGGTGGGGGACACGTTTGCTTCCAAAGTGGCCACTGACAGGGCCCAGACTCCTCTTCCAGCCACAGGGCTCACGTGGCCCAGCACCGCCGCCGGACGGCATCGCCTGACACGCGTCTAGATTTTTCAGTAAATAAATAAAAACCCTGCTGGGACTCATGACAGTGACCCGCAGCCACGCGGGAACGCCACACACACTTGCTTGTCTAGTTTGGGGCGATTTTGGAATGTTGCGTTAATTTAATTTGTTGAGATTTGACTCGATTAAAGGGTATTGATCTGGGGTGTCTAAAATTGCTGCCATTCGTCAATAGTGGCTTCTTGCGTGATCTCATTGCGAATAAATCAAGTCTCGTGTTCAATATGTAGTTATTACGGGCGGTGACGGACGCGCCTCCCCTCCGGCCCCCGTGACAGATGGACGCTGTTGCCGCGGCGAACGCTCCTTTCAAAGTGTTTGTATTTGCTTTCATTTGGATTTTCCCCCATTTGGGTCCAAACGGGAAAGTTCAGAGCTTAGAAGAGTTGTCAGGTGTCGGGGAGGGCGGCCAGGCCTGTGTGTGTGTGTGAGTGTGTGTGTCCTTCGTGTGAGTGTGTGTGTGAGTGTCCTCTGTGTGTGTGTGTGAGTGTGTGTGTCCTTCGTGTGAGTGTGTGTGTGAGTGTCCTCTGTGTGTGTGTGTGAGTGTGTGTGTGTGTGAGTGTGTGTGTGAGTGTGTGTGTGTGAGTGTGTGTGTGTCCTGTGTGTGTTCTGTGTGTGAGTGTCCTGTGTGTGTGTGTGTGTCCTGTGTGTGTGAGTGTGTATCTCTGTGTGTGTATATGTGTGTGAGTGTGTGTGTATGTGTGCGAGAGAGTGTGTGAGAGTGTGTGTGTGCCCTGTGTGTGTGTCCTGTGTGTATCTCTGTGTGTGTGTGAGTGTGTGTGTGTGTATAAATGTGTGTTAATACATCATCTTGAGTTTAAGTAAGAAAGGTCGCCAGTGGGCAGCTGTGTGTGTCCTGTGTGTGTGAGTGTGTGTGCAACTCACCCTGTCCAGCTGCCTGGTTTAGAGAGGGACACACGTCTTCCCATAGATCCACTGAAGACTCGCAACAGACTGTGACCCAAGACCGGGGCCTGGGCAGGGGGGGGGGGAGACCCTGCCCTTCTTCCGGCCCCCAGCTGTGCAGGTGGCACTGTGTCCAGGACACAAACTCCCTGGGTCAGGGGAGCCTCAGAGGGGCCCTAGGTGCCCCTCCACTGGGGTCTGCACACACATGGCCCAGGCTCCCCCCTTCCCAGGGCCCTGAGAGACGGCTGGGCAGCCTGAGTGACTCCCTCTGCACAGTCCTTCGTCTCTTCGTCTCTCAAAGGGCCCTGCACCTGGTGACAGTCTTCAAAACGCCTCCTGCTCCCTCCTGCACGGAGAGGTGGCCTTCTCCTCCTGCCTGTTTCTCTGAATGTGCTGCCGGGGCCTGGGGTGGGG
>NW_006282196.1:250106-250400 GCF_000327345.1 Myotis davidii
GGCTCGAGGAGAGCGCTCGGGGCTGAGGGCTGAGCCAGGAACCCCCGGGGCCGTGCTCCCAGCTGCTCGCGATGACAGAGACACCAAGGCTTGTTTCACGGGTTTGTCCTAAACCCGCTTGGCCGTGAGCGGACCTGGCGAGGCCGGTCGCCGTTCCGCGTTCGGGGTTTGGTTGGCGGCCCCCACAGGTTGTGGGCCAGTCGCTTTTCCGGATATGCCAGTTGCTGTTTTTATCTAAAATCCATTAGGGCCCCCGTGCCGGGTGGGCGTGGGTGGGCAGGGCAGCCCCTGCCT
>NW_006282196.1:250477-252598 GCF_000327345.1 Myotis davidii
ACCTCCCTTCCTCATGAGTCCTGTCTGCCTCAGGGGCTGGGGCTGGCTCTCCCACTCCCTCCCTGCCCCCACTCCCCCATGGAGCAGCGCCAGGGGCCTCCTAGCTGGATTCAGCGGGGCGGGTGGCCGTCCCCACCCCTGGCTCTACACCTGCTCCCACGGCAGCACCAGGGAGCGTTTGAAAACACAGGCCCCGAGCCAGGAAGCAGGCGTGTGTGTGGAGCACAGCCGCGCCCACGCTGCGTGTCCGGGTACGAAGGACAGCGATGCCCGGCTGCAGGGCCCGCAGGGGCCGGCACGTGTGTGTGAGTGAACGCCTGAGTGACTCCGTGCGGGCTTCTGGGATCCCGAACCATTCCCTCGGGAGAAAAAGAGCTTTTCAAAGTCGAAGCGGCATTTCTTGTTCTTGTGGACACAGACTTCTCCTTCTGGAAGGTTCTGCCGGGTGTCAGTGGGCGTTGCACACGTCTGCACAGGAAGAGCCTGTGGTCCAGTGGATTGGGAAACGTCGGGAGGAACATGACGCGGCCGATGCAGGACTTCTCAGGGCCTTTCCTCGGGGCCTGACTCCCCCCTGCCCCCCACCCTGCGAGCTCCCCGAGGGCCGTGGCGCCCCTGCTCCCACTCCGGTTCGAGAGAGAGCCCTTCCTCCCTGCACAGTGAGAAACCCCGGAGTGACCGCCTGGGCAGGGCGTCCCACGCGCCCGGCAGTGACAGGCGGCTTTGCACATTAAATTCACTGAAACGCACCGGAGCTGAAACCCACCTCATCAGCCGCAGTGGCCGCACGTGGCCAGTGGTTCCTGCGGAGACCGGCCTGGACCGGAGCCCGTGGCCCCGGAGCTGCCGCCCCCCACACCATCGGCCCGTCTGTCCTGGAGGGTGGGGGTGGGAATGGCGGGTAGTCACCCGGCATCGGCCACACGCAGAGGCTGTGCTCAGGGCCGCACACACTGTGTCTTGTTTAAGCTCAGGAGACTGTGCCCAGAATGTGCCATTCTCTGTGCCGAGTGCTCCAGGCCGGGGCCCGAGGGGAGTGACGTGGTCCAGCCACACCGCTAACACGTTATGAGCGTGGGAGTGACACCCAGCTGCCCGCCCCGGCAGGCATGCTCAGTGGTTAGAGCCCCAGTCCGTGGACCGAAGGGCCCTAAGTTCGATTCCCGGTCAAGGGCATGCACTTAGGTTGCAGGTTTGACTCCAAGCCCTAGCCGGCTGCTGCCATCTGTACATTCTTAATGATTTTTCAAACTTTAAACTCGTGTTTGTGACCAAGTCCGATGGGCACTGGGTACGTGTGTGTAGACCAGATGCACGTTCCGTGTGCCCATCGTCCTGCCCCCCTGTCTGCACAGAAGTCCCGGGGACTGTGATGGTGGCAGCTCAGCAGGACGCGGGGTGCGGGGGACGTGCGCTGTGTTGATGGCCAAGTGGGGCCCGGCCGTGTGCGTGGCTGCGCCTCCAGCTGATCCGGAACCTGTGCTGAAAGCGGGAAGGAGGTGCGGCCTAAGAAACATCAGGGACGGGCCGTCTGGGACCCTCTCTTATCCCGTTACTCCCCTGCGCCCGCCACCCGCGCTGTGGACAAGTGACCTTGAAGGGGTGGGAAAGACGGACAAGAAGGCGTTCCCTTCCCTCCTCCTCCTCGCAGGCCGAGGCTGCGTGCGGGTAAAATGCGTGAAACGGAGACCACGTCCGTGGAGTTCGCTTTGGGTGGCGCTTCCTGTTCCGGGAAGAAGGAAATGCATATTCACGCAGGAGCCATAAAACATGAATTATACAACTTCAGCGATTCTGCGTCCGCGTGGAGTGCCCTCGCCTTTGCATTTAGAACTGGCACTGCACGCGAGAAAGATGAATGGTGAAACCCATGCTAATAATTTAAAATGTAAGTTGTTCTTTACTCAGAATGACAGATGCCCCCTAACAAATCACAATCGCCGTGGACGTCGGGGGGCGGGGAGGCAGGAAAGGGTGGATTTCAGGAGCCCGAACCACTCTGTGCTGCTCTTTGAATGAGAAGCACATCTCTGCTTCACATGGGCCGTGCTGGCGTGCGGCTGCGCTGGCCGGGCCTGCAGGCGGTTGTCCGGCCCACGGCCTGGCCGCTCCTCCCCGCCT
>NW_006282196.1:252633-253773 GCF_000327345.1 Myotis davidii
CTTCCTCCTGGCCACCGCGGACAGGCCTCCTGGGCTCCGCCCTCTGCGCACAGTGCACGGCCTTGTGTGGGGTCCATCGAGTCACGCCCGGCTCCCGCCTTCCCCGTGGCCGCACCATGCGCCACACGGGGCCGAGGAGCTGATGGCAAAGGTTTCTCTAGCGTTTCTGCTGCTGTGGGCCCGCCCTCTCTCTGACGGGGTCTCCCCCAGGCCTGCTCAGGTAGCTTTTGGTGTGTGTGCGTGTATGTGTGCATGGTCAGATGGATGGGGGATGGATGGTGGGTGGACTGACCAACGTATGATGTTGGATAGAGAGAGGGATGGATGCAGGTGGAAGGATGGATGTATGATAGATAGAGGGATGGATGGATGCGGGTGGATGATGAATGGGAATGGACAGATGGACAGAGGGGTGGTGATGAGTGAATGAATGAGACCTGCTCTGTGACGGACACAGCCCTCGGTGCCGAGGAGCCATCAGAGAGCAGAGCAGACAGCCCCTCTGCCCCCGGTGAGCGCCCAGAGAATGAATGAGCGAGCAAACGAGTGAATGACCCGTGTCTGTCCCAGGAAGAGCTCACCCTGGCAGCTCTGGGCGGAGCCCCAGAGAGGTGGGCCGTTGCTTGGCAACCCAACATGATGGCTGTCAGGTGTCTGTCGGGGGGGGGCGGGTCTCAGGGCTGGTGTCCTGGGCTCAGCAGACCCTCCACGGGGCTGTCTTCTCCGCTTCTGCCGTGGGGTTTGGACAACTGAGCGCGTGTTTCCTGGAATCTGACACTGGCTCCCAGCCCCGGTTTATTTAATAGTTTTCAAATGTGTCTAATGCGCAGTAATCAGCCTGCCGCGGCCCCGGCGATGGCGGTGACCCCCGTATTTCATTCCTCACTAACCTTCCATTTCCGCGCCCGACCTCTCTCGATGAAATATTTCAGTATAAATAATGCCGCTTTGCAAACACATGGCCCTGATTACTGTGCAGGCCCTGGTTCTCCATGTGTGAACGTCTCTGAAGTGCGCGGTGATTTGTTCCCCTTCCTGGTAATTGCTGTTTTAGAAATAGCTTCCTCAGACGTCGGCGCAAATTGGCATCTCCCGACGCTGCCCGGCTGCCAGCGCAGCTGCTGGGTGGGCGCCCTCCCC
>NW_006282196.1:253900-255316 GCF_000327345.1 Myotis davidii
CGGGCCCTGAAGGTAGTCCCTGCCGAGGTGCCAGGAGGGAGGAACCAGGCCCTCTGACCTTGAGGGTTGGGAGGTCAACAGCTACATCCGGGGCCGGGGAACGTCCTGGAGGAGGGGGAAGGTGGGGGGAGGCTCGGCAAAGAGGCACGGCTGTGACCTGCCCCGGAAGGAGCTTGTAAACAGATGTGGAGTTGGAACTGGTCCATCGCAAGCATTGCCTTTCCTTTAATTTCCAACATCGAACCCGTGTTGGGTGCCCCCTGCTGGCTGTGCTGAGCACCTGCAGCCTTTGCCACCAATTGTCCTTTGTTTGGACCACTCTGCGGATTGCAAAGGGATGGAGTCTCCTGGGAAGATGTTAGCAGCCGGAAGGACCCTGGGGAGCCCCGGGAAGAGGGCCTCGGGTGGAAGACGGGAGCCAGCCCAGAGCCGTGAGGATGCCGGTCAGGACAGGGACCTGGCAGCCCGCCTCTCCGGCCCAGGTTTCTAAGACGCGTGTCTGAGCAGCTGCTCCCACTGGTGTCGCCTCAGGAATCCTAGGACAACACCCCTCAGAGTCATTCTTTTCCTTAAAATATTTTTAAAATTTATTTCAGAGAGGAAGGGAAAGGGAGAAAGATTTAGAAGCATCAGTGATGACAGAGAATCAGTGACCAGCTGCCTCCTGCATGCCCCCGACTGGGGATCGAGCCTGCAACCTGGGCATGTGCCCTGACTGAGAATTGAACTATGGCCTCCTGGTTCATAGGTCGATGCTCAACCACTGAGCTATGCTGCCAGCCGGGCCAGAGCCATTCATTCATTCATTCATTCATTCATTCCTCTCTCTGCCCACCATCCCCTCCTGGCACTTGCATTTCTCCAGCCTCCTGGACCACCGTGGACCTTGCTGCCCGGGCCCCAGCAGCAATAATCATAACCTGGCCTGCAGCTCCTGGAACCCGCACCTGCAGGAGCAGCAGCAGCAACAATAACAACCACTCCTGTGTGTGGTCACTGACTTGCAAGCAGGAACGATGTGGCCGGAAGCCAAATGCTCAGGGAAGGCAGGCGATGGACCCGTGACAACGTCCACACACACCCGGTCAGGGGCTGTGTTGGCTTTGAACCTGTGTCCGGTTGCCTCCAAGCTGCTCTTTCCTGGAGAGCTCCCTCCCCCAGGGTGGATGCCTGCTCATGCGTAAGACCAAGTACAAAGTGTCCTCTCCTCCAGGGAGCCCTCCTGGCTTCCCTCAGGAAGCTGCTACGCCTTCCGGGCTCTCGGGGTGCCCGGACTGTTGGGAGGACGTGGCTGCCTGTGTGTCCACTGCACTGAGCCCCCGCGGGCAGGGACAGGTCTGGTTTGCTCCCACGTCCTCAGCACTCACTGATGCAGCTCCCGGCACGTTGTAGGTGCTCAAGAAATGCTCAAACAGC
>NW_006282196.1:255467-263517 GCF_000327345.1 Myotis davidii
ATGCATGAGCATGGAGAGCAGAAACCTGCTTTTCTTCCCTCTCCCATTGAGACCAAAACCCTTCTCTTTGGAGTGAGTGGCTGATAGGTGGACCCAGTAGGGTGGGGGCTGCCCGTGTCCTATATGACAGAGCCCTTTCCCTGGCTCTGGACCCTGGCTGCAGAGGAAGAGGCAGGCGGCCAAGAGCTGCTGGCTGCGCTCCCCGCCCCCAGTAGCCATATCCACAAAGTGGGGAGGCTGCCGGGGGCGGGGAGAAGGCAGGAAAGCGGGGGTCCGTCGCCGGCAGGCTGTGAGCAGAGCCTGCTAATGTTCGGTTGCTGTTTTGAGCCATTTGGTGCTTAATTTCCACCAAAGGTTAAGATCTGAGAGGAGGGAAAAGTTAATGCTGATCTATTGTGCTGCCGGGGTAACGCCATTTCCATGTTTCTAATGATCACTTCCTACCTGGGCGTCTGGCAGCGGCGAACCCAGGCCTGTGAGTGCTCAGGTGAGTGCGCAGGTGCGGCCTCCGCTGCCGGCTGGCGGGGCAGCTGCGGGGCAGCAGGAGCGGCTATGGTGAGTGGCCCCCAGAGGCCGGGCTCTGTGTTTGTTCCTCATCTCGGGGTGTTTTCTCGGTGCCTCAGGCTGCGTGGGGTGGGGCTGGCAGCGTTTCTGCCACCCCCCTCCCCCCCCACCCCAGGGCCGGAAACCCACACAGGGCTGTTGGGCTGGCTCGCAGTGTCAGCTGGACATGCGACCAGCCCTCCCTCCAGGGGCCTCTCTGCCCACCGGGCTGTGTCCCAGACAGCGGGGCAGGGCACCTGCTGGAAACGGCATCGCGGGTCTCGGGGTGCAGACCCACCGGGGCGCTGTGACCTTCTCTGGCAGGCGGTTTGGAGCGGAACTGGGGGCCTCGATAATGTCATCTTGTGTTGCAACAGCTGAGAGGGTCGGTGCCCTTGATCACTGTCCTGGGGTGAGTACGTCCGCCCATGACTCACGTCACCTGGGACTCCGGGATGGGACCTGGTTGAGCAGCAGGGTCTGCAGTGGCGACCAGCTAGGATGAGGCCACCCTGCCGCAGGGCGGGCCCTGATGCCAACAGGCTGCTGTCCTCCAGAGGGGACGCAGACCACGGGGAAGGGCTGTGATGACAGAGGCAGGGATTAGAGTGATGTGGCCACGAGCCAAGGGAAGCTGGCGGCTCCCAGAGCCGGGAGGGGGCAGGGAGGCCTGGCCTCTGGGTTATGAAAGAGTCCGTTTCAGTCGTTTTCCCTCCACCCTCCCACGTGGCACTTGGTGACTGGAGTGACCCAGACTCTACAGATGATGGTGGGCCAGGCGGGCTCGCTGGAGACCATGTATGCCGACTGGAGACCACTCATCGTGACTGCGGACCCTGCATGCTGGCTGCAGACCATTCATGTTGGTTATGACCATGCATGTTGAGGCTGTGCATGCTGGCTGAAGACCATGCATGCTGGCTGTGACTATGTATGCCGACTGGAGAACATACATGTTGATTGCAGAACATGCATGTTGGCTGTGACTATGTATGCTGACTGGAGAACATACATGTTGATTGGGGACCATGCATGTTGGCTGTGACTATGTATGCTGACTGGAGAACATATATGTTGATTGGAGACCATGCATGTTGGCTGTGACTAGGTAGGCTGACTGGAGAACATATATGTTGATTGGGGACCATGCATGTTGGCTGTGACTAGGTATGCTGACTGGAGAACATACATGTTGTTTGGGGACCATGCATGTTGGCTGTGACTATGTATGCTGACTGGAGAACATATATGTTGATTGGGGACCATGCATGTTGGCTGTGACTAGGTATGCTGACTGGAGAACATACATGTTGCTTGGAGGCCATGCATGTCGATTACAGGCCATGTATGTGGATTGGAGACTGGAGAACATATATGTTGATTGGGGACCATGCATGTTGGCTGTGACTATGTATGCTGACTGGAGAACATACATGTTGCTTGGAGGCCATGCATGTCGATTACAGGCCATGTATGTGGATTGGAGACTGGAGAACATATATGTTGATTGGAGACCGTGCATGCCATTTGGAGACCAGGCATGTTGCTTGGAGGCTATGCATGCTGGCTGCATGTCATTCATGCGCCCCACTGGTACTTTTCAGTGAGACTCAAATTATCCCAGAACTGCTTGACTCCTGCACCCCAGCCTTCCCTGGGTGGTGCTGAGAGCGCCCCTCACATCTTTCTAGTAAATCCCACGTGTTCCCCCCCAGCCTGAAGCTGGGGAATGCTGACACCAACCAAACTCTCGCAGGGAAGGAGGGCGCCCACTTCACTGCCGAGCCGAGTGCCCCCCGCCCCCGGGAACCAGCCTGGCTTCTCCTCTGAGCGAGTCTGTGCGTTCACCTTCCAGAACTTCCCGGGGACTCTATCGCGTGAGATTCTCAGAGTCAGCTAAGCCCCAGGCAGAGAGCAGATTGATGGGTGGGTGCCTGGGGCTGGCGTCTGGGGCAGGGGATGGAGTGGCGGCTCCTTGGGGTGGAGTTTCTTGGGGGTGAGACAATGTTCTGAGCTGGTGGTGGCGATGGCGCTGCAATTCTGAATTCACGAAAGACCCTTGAATCGAACGCCTTACGTGGGCGGGAGGTCTGGCGGGTGGACTGTGTCTCGATGACGCCGGTTTAAAGCAAAGGACATGCGCCGTGGCCTTAGAGCTGGGGCCCCTGGGTGCACCCCGCCTTGGGGCACTTGTGGGCACACAGCAGTGAGTGGCGTGTCTGCAGAGCCCGCGCTGTGACCGGGCCTCTGTCCACGCGCTCGTCCTCTGAGACGGAGCCGTGGGGACACCCGCCTCCCGCCCCCCGGGGCTCGAGGTCCCACTCAGATGAGCCCACGTTTTCTGGGGCCCCTCCCCACCCTGCTCTCAGCGTCCGGTGAAAAGCCTTCGGTCGGCATCCGCCCTGACGTCACGGGAAAGGAAAGCGAAATCTGAGGCTGAAGAACGATAGTTTGATGTCGGAATCAATTCATCGTTACACCGAAGCCTTTGTAATATCCGATTGTTAATTTATTTTTTAAAAAACATATTTGTATTGATTTCAGAGAGGAAGGGAGAGGGCGATTGACACATTATTGATGAGAGAGAATCACTGATGGGTTGTCTCCTGCACACCCCACACTGGGGCTCGAGCCCGCAACCCAGGCCTGTGCCCTTGACCCGAATCGAACCCGGGACCCTTCCGTCCACAGGCCGACGCTCTATCCATTGAGCCACACCGACCAGGGCTGATTGTTGATATTTGCATGGGGTGGGCCCATGGACGTGCACGCGGCCCTGTTGAAAGGCAGGTGAAGGCGTCTGCGCTCTCCCATAGGCCACGGGGCCTGAGAGACGTCCTAGCATAGGAGGGACATGGGCCCGACACCTGGGAAGGACTCTGGAGGCGGCGGAGGGAGGGATGTGGGATCCTGGAGTCGGTCCCGGTGGCCGAGCCGGGGTGGAGGGTGGGGGTGTGTTGCTGGGCGAGGAGACCAGTGGCCCTGCCTGGCTCCTGTTCTCCGTCCTGCTCCCTCGTCGGCGCCCTGTTTCTGACCTCCTGTCACCCCCCGACCACGAGCGTCTTGCCAGCGCTTGTCTTCCTGGTGATGGGCACAGGGCCCAGCGCGCACTAGGGCTACAACGCACAGTTATGAGTCAACAATGGAATTTCCCCTTGACTTTTGGGTTGATTTCGCCCCAGGCCGTTGTGAAGGGGTGCCGCCAGCGGTCCGAGACCTGCTGTCTCATGGGGCCGAGTGAGAGGACCCTGCGGGTGACATCACTGCCACCTCCTTTCTTCCGTTCATGTTCGTTAATCCTCCGAGGATATTTTCCCATTGATTTTTAGACAAAGTGGAAGGGAGGGGGAGAGAGAGAGAGAGAGAGAGAGAGAGAGAGAGAGAGAGAGAGAGAGAAATGTCGATGTGAGAGAGAACAGGGACGGGTTGCCTCCTGCACGCACCCTGACCAGGGCCAGGGGTCGAGGCTGAAACTGAGGTTCCTCTTACGGTCCATCCAGGGGTCCTCAGCCCCCCAAGGTGTCTCTGACTTCCCCTCAGGCTGGGCGACGTTCGGCCAGACCCACCAATCCATTCTTGGGCCTGGCATCGGCCTCAGAATAGGTTAATTAGTGCTTTTTAGCCACGTAATTTAAGCGGCTGGCTGTTCGCAGCTAGAACCCAGCAGCCGCTCGCGTGAGAAATGACTCGCTTGGAGGACAGGTGCCTCAGAGATCAGTCAGCCAGGGCACGGGCTTAGTTGCTTGAAACCTGGGTGTGGCCAGGCGTGTGGTGGCTGCCGCCGGGTCTGTGCCGGAGTAAGGGGTCTGGTTAGTGTAGACGGTCAAGGTCGACGTTGCCTGTGCAGCGAGGCGACCGCAAGGGCATCGGGCACGTGTGCGGGGCGAGGAGCCGAGTGGCCCAGGAGCCGCACCGGCCTGTCTGGTGGCCAAGCCAACGCCCCCTGCACGTCCTGCCCAGGCTGTGGACTGAGGTGTCCCCTCAGATCCATCCAGTGACGCCTCATCCTCAGGGTGACTGTACTGGGGGGCCTTTGGGGGTGATGATTGGGATGAGGTCTGAAGGCGGACCTTCAGGACGGGGTTAGGGGCCAGAAAGCGCCCCTTCCTCTCTTTCTCCCTGTCTCCCTCCTCTCTCTCTTTTCCTCTCTCTGCCTTTCTCCCCCCTCTCTTTTCTTCTCTCTCTCCCTCTCCTCTCTCTTTTCCTCTCTCTTCCTCTTTCTCCCCCACCTCTCTCTTTTCTTCTCTCTCTCTCTCTCTCCCCGTCCCCCCACCCCCATGTGAAGACATAGCCAGAAATAGGACCCTCACAGATACCGAATCTGCCGGCAGCGCCTCGACCTTGGGCTCCCGGCCTGCAGAACTGGGGTACATGTCCGTTGTTCAAGCCCCGGCATTGGCAGGGGACCTCGAGCACATGGGGGCGGGGAGGAAGGGCGCCCGTGGGGCTGGGGATCAGAAGGTGGCTCCGGGCATCAGCGGGCGAGTGGCTGCGTGGGGTTCGAGCATGCACACTGCCCCTGGGATGTCAGCGGCCTGGGAAGGAAGGTGTTTATTACACTATTAATACGTGTTTCCTAAAGAGAGTGCAGCCACGCATGCACAATACACAGATACACATGCACCGACCATTCTCCAGAGGCAATTACTGTAACGTGGGTCGGATTCTGCTAATGACACACGTGTGTGCGCACACACACACACACGCACACACATGACACATGCCAGGCCGAGGTAAGACATGCAAACACAGCAGGGGCGTCTGCTTTTTCTTTAAATGGAGAACACCCCGCATTGCCCGTCCACATCACTGAGCAGTACGGCTGTGGGTGACACCCGGCTCATGGTCAGTGGCCCGGTTGGGGAATGTCTGTCTGTGTAGAAATAACTTAGGTTTCTCCAGTTTCTGCGTCGTTACCAGCTCTGCTGAGCGCACAGCTCCGCGCCCATCAGTCACTGCTTTCTTGGAACGAGTTTCTAGACGTGAAGTGACAAGTCAATGCTTTGCAGACTTTTTAAAGAAATTGCATCTGTCGCAGCGGATGACCTCCCAGAGGACGATCGAGCTGCATCTCCCCCGTCACCCAGCAGTGCGTGTCCCCAGCGGTGCGTGTCCCCAGCGGTGCGTGTCTCCAGTGGTGCGTGTCCCCAGTGGTGTGTGTCTCCAGTGGTGCGTGTCCCCAGCGGTGCGTGTCTCCAGTGGTGCGTGTCTCCCCAGCAGTGCGTGTCTCCCCAGCAGTGCGTGTCTCCCCAGCGGTGCGTGTCCCCAGCAGTGCGTGTCTGTGTCCTGCCTCTGTGTCCATCTTTGTGGAAGGACATCAGACGTGTTGGTGTTAAGTGACCTCATAACCTTGATCAGGTCTGTAAGACCCACTCTCCACTTTCTGGGGTCCTGGGGGCTAGGACTTCAACATGCATTTTTGGGGGGCGGGGTGCATGCAGCCCACACAGACTCGTTCGCAGTCGAGTCTCGTTGCCCGGTCCCCAGCGCACAGCCTCGCGCGGGCATGCGGCGGAGTCGCTGGGTAAGTGAACGCTGTAACCGCGAGGGCTGGTTGGCCATCAGAGCCACTTTGGAGCTGGTTTATCTGGTTCTTGTTCGGCATGAGGGCTTCCCTTTGTCCAGGAGGAAGGGCTGAGGAGATGGTGGGCCGGGGCCGAGGGGGCTGAGAAGATGGGGGGCCGGGGCCGAGGAGGCCGGGGTGGCCTGGCTCTGGGAGGAGCCTCGGAGCTGGGTCTGGCCAGGCTCCCTGCTCGCTCTCGGAGGAGGACAGCCCGCTCTGTCTGGGGGGAGAGACCCCGAGGGAGAGCCCCCCCCCCCACGCACCCATGTCCTCTGGAAGGACCCGCAGGCTGCAAAGGCGCTGGGTCTCCCACAGCGAAGGCGCGGACACTGGCCTGACAGCCCGCTCCCACGGAGGGGACGGGACGTGGATCAGCGTGGATTTGGGGCCACGGCTCCCTGACGGCCTCGGTGGGCGAGATGGGCCGTCCGCCGAGCTTAATGGGAAGCGATGAGTCCTGTCCTGGCTGTGGCCGCCCCATCACTCACCCCCTTCCTCTGGGCGATGAGCGAGGCCGGGCCTCCTGGTGTGAACAGGGAGCTGGTGCCCGCAGCCCGGGCTCCGGCCTGAAATATTTAAACACCAGCTCCACTGGCCCAAAATGCAATCAAGCGTTAAATGATGAAAGGCCTCCGGTTCTGCACCGCCGTGTGCGTAAGGGATGGGGTTCAGGAATCCACGGGGCGGGCGGGCGGCACGGACTCGGAGTGGGTGCCTTGCATGACCCGCGGGCGCCTCCCTCCAGGGCCAGCCAAGGCAGCGCCAGGCGCCGGGGAATGCCCGCCTGTCCGCCCGGTGTGCGTGTCCATCAGCGAGAGCCGCGAGCCCAGAGGTCATGGGGTCATGGGGAGCATGGTCTCCAAGGGCCCTGAGGGCTCTGAATGGTGGGGACTGACCGGGACGTGCCTCCTGCCTGTGACCAGGTGGGGGCGACGTGGGCATCGCTAGAGCCTCTCCTGGGGTGACTGCCAGTAGTGGGGTTTCAGCAGCATGTTCAGCTCAGCATCGATGGGGTGCCGCCCCGGCCTCACCCATGGCCGCTCCCCGTCTCCATCCGCTCGGCAGCCCTGACAAACCCCACAGACCGGCGACTCATGTGTCAGACCTGGATCTCTCCCTGGAGGTGGGAAGGCCAGGGTCCAGGTGCCGGCCAGCTTAGCTCCCGGGGAGGCCTCTTCCGGGCTCCGGGGGGGCGGGGGGGCAGCTGCCTTCTCCCGGACCCGCTCCTGGGAGGCTCCTCCGGCTTCTCCTCTTAGAAGGGCACTAACCCCACTGCGGGCCCCACCCTCCTGACCTCATCATCTCTCAAAGGCCCTGCCTCCCACTACCATCCCATGGGGTTAGGGTTTCCCACGTGTGTTATGGGGACACCAACCTGAAGTCCGAGGGCTCCCTCCTCCCGGGGGCCCCACTGAGCTGCCCTCACCCAGGTGGCCAGCTCCCCTACAGGCTGGTGTCGGCCCAAGTTCGGCCCGAGAATCACGGTACAACCAGAAAGGACCTGAGGCTCCTTCTCAATGAGCAGGCATGTCCCCCAAAACAAGAGAGAAGAGCTGTGTTCACGCCAGCCCCCCTCCCCGAGCTGGGGGACACGGGGGAGTCAGAGAGGCTGCCCGGCCCTGCCCGGGCTGCCAGCTCAGGGTCAGACACGTTCCTGCCCCAGGCCTTCTCTGCGGTCTGGGCGTGGACAGATTGGCGTCCTGACAGCGTTGTCCATGGAACCTTCAAGACGAAGGACATTCTGTGGCTGAACGTCCAACGCTAAGGCCCCGCGCTTGAGCTGCGGCTCCGTGACTAAGGCTCCGAATGTTACAGTTTATTTGATTCTAATTAATGGAGAAGGGAATGGAAAGGGCCACAGGGGGCTGGGAGGGGCGGTGCTAGGGCCTCTCTCTCCCTGACCCCCCACCCCCACTCTGCAGGTCTCCCCTCCTCCCCGGGACC
>NW_006282196.1:263627-274361 GCF_000327345.1 Myotis davidii
TTCATTTTCTCTCTGTTTGCTGAGCCGGGCGCTTGCTTTTCTAGCGTTTCCTCCGGATGCCTTCCTGCAGTGAGAGATGTGAAATCATGTCCTGCGTCCGCCCGTCGTCCACACAGAGCCCCCCTCGGCCCTCCGGACGCGGAGCCGGGGCGTTGTAGCGGCACCGAATCAGGCCAGAACCAGACCTGCCTCCCGCCTCACCCCGCACCTGTGCTGTGCGAACCCCAACTTGTCTAACCCCCCCTCAGCCGTCAGCGTGAATCACACCACCAGCTCCATTTTGCCGGTGAAGGAACCGAGGCTCAGAGAGGGTGAGCGACGGGCCGAGGTGCCCAGCCACCGGGGCAGAGCCAGGGTGCGCACAGGCGGTGGCCGAGGGCTGAGGCCGGCCCGCCGCCCCTGCAGGCTTGGACCTGGCTCCCTGGCCGCCAGCCTGGCGGAGTCACACAGGCACGGCAGCGACAATAAATGGCCCACCCTCATGCCCCAGAGTCTCTCCGCCCAAGGACCCCATCAAGGCCGGGCCTGCGCTGTGCTCGCTAAACACGGCCCGTCCCCGCCCCGGCCAAGCTCTGCTGCAGCTGACGCACAGCCCAGGCCTGGGTCCGAGCCCCACCGGCCGCCGTCACCTGTCAGAGCCACGGCCGGCACAGCCCGTGGACTCGGGCGAGGCCCTCGGCACCAGCCTGAACCGCGGGCACCGGCAGCGTGTTCAGCGTGTTCAGGGTGCGGAACCGCGGCGCCTTCACAGTGGGAGCCCCGGGGTGGAGGGGTGACCCCGCGGCCTCAGCCACCCGCTCAGACACCCGGAAGCCTCGGCTCCATCACCGGTGCTCCTGGTTCCGTCCCGAGTCTGTTTCGCCTGTTTCTGGACACGTGACGGGTTAGAGTTGGGGCAGGTGGGCGTTGAGCTTGCCCTCCCCCAGAGCCCACGCGAGTCCTCGCCCCGGAACCTGAGAGTCTGACCTCGTGTGCGTGCTGCAGGCGGGATTAGGGCAGGGACCTCGAGACGGGAGGGGACCCTGGGTTAGCCGGGTCGGCCCAAGGTCATTACAAGGGCGGTCACACAGGAGAGGCCAGGGTCAGAGTGGGAGCAGCGATGGGAGGGAGGAGGGAGAGGGGGAGGGGTGAGGCCAGGGCCTCCCCTCAGGCCTCCAGCCCTGCAGCCCACTGTGGCCTCGGGGCCTCCAGGACGGTCAGGTGACGCGCTGTTGTTAAGCCCCCTGTGGCCATCGGCCATGTCATCTG
Source organism: Myotis davidii (assembly GCF_000327345.1). Classification (NCBI taxonomy): domain Eukaryota; kingdom Metazoa; phylum Chordata; class Mammalia; order Chiroptera; family Vespertilionidae; genus Myotis; species Myotis davidii. The sequence continues at coordinate 264,876 of NW_006282196.1, forward strand.
CTGTGGCAGCAACAAGAGGAAATTATACAAACGCCGCCCCCAGCTGAGCTCCGCCCTGCCTGTGGAGGAGGGACTGTGGGAACTAAGGGGGCCCCGGGGTGTGACTGTGATTGGGGTCCCCCCACAAAGGCTGAGGGAGGAACGGCCCCCGTCCTCTCTGTCCTGGGAGGATGGGTCTAATGTTTAAACTGAGGGAAACTGAGGCCGGGAGTGTGTGGTTCCTGCTCAAGGCCACACGGGGACAAAGCAAACCAGAAGAGGACTGAGCTCGACGGCATGGCGCCCCCTCCCCCAGGTGGACCTCAGTCATCCCTGCAGCTGGCCTGTCCCCGCAGCTGGCCTGTCCCCATAGCTGACCTGTCCCCGCAGCTTGCCTGTCCCTGCAGCTGGCCTGTCCCCACAGCTGACCTGTCCCTGCAGCTGATCTGTCCCTGCAGCTGGCCTGTCCCTGCATCTGACCTATCCTGCAGCTGGCCCGTCCCTTCAGCTGGCCTGTCCCCACAGCTGACCTGTCCCTGCAGCTGATCTGTCCCTGCAGCTGGCCTGTCCCTGCAGCTGACCTGTCCCCCGCAGCTGGCTTGTCCCCACAGCTGACCTGTCCCTGCAGCTGATCTGTCCCTGCATCTGACCTGTCCCTGCAGCTGGCCCGTCCCTGCAGCTGGCCTGTCCCCGCAGCTGGCCTGTCCCCATAGCTGGTCTGGTCCCTGCAGCTGATCTGTCCCTGCAGCTGGTCTGTCCCCGCAGCTGGCCTGTCCCTGCAGCTGGCCTGTCCCTGCAGCTGGCCTGGTCCCTGTAGCTGGCCTGTCCCCGCAGCTGGACTGTCCCTGCAGCTGGCCTGTCCCTGCAGCTGGTCTCGTCCCTGCAGCTGGCCTGTCCCTGCACCTGGCCTCGGTGGGGAGCAGAGCTCCCAGAGGAGGGACCAGGCATCAGGGAAGAGCTCCGTGTCCCAGACACAGGGCCTGTGCTCCGAGCTCCGGGCCCAGATCCCGCCTGATCATCACTCATCCTAACCCAGTTCTGCTCGCGCCGGTGAGTCAGTCGCACCACCGGGACTTGCCCGCCAGCCAGCGCTGCGTTTAGTTCTCCCATTTGGCAGGGAGAGCGGGACGCGGAAACCAGCTCTGCCGGGCGGCCCCGTGTGACCCTGCTGGCCACCTGCCCCTCTCCGGGGACCGGCACCTGCACCCGTCCAAGGAGGGCTCCTGCTTGGCTCGGTGAAGGGCGATTGAATCTATCTGTGTATCCGACGGACAGGGGTGAGCGCCTGCTATGGGTGGAGTCGGGTACAGCGGTCAAGCAAACATGTCCCTCTCCCCCTCCCCCATGGCTGGTGGGCCAGGGCCGGACTAGATTGGGTGCACATGGTCAAAGGGGTGCTCGCTCCTCAGCTGCTGGGACCCAGGAAGGGAGCAGGCTTGGGACCCTAAATCCTGGGTTCAAGTCTCCCTTCTGCCCTTGTGAGCTGCTGACTTGGGGGTGTGGCTGGACCCTCCTCTGCACTGGGGGTGGGGGTGGGGTGCTCGCACCCCTTCCTCCAGGTCCCATGATGGCAGCGGTCCGCGGGCTGGGAGCCCCTCGCAATACCAGTGGCTGAGTGGCCGCCTTCAGCCCAGGGAGCACGGCCCGGACCCACCTCCCCAGCTCCCCCTGGCCCGGGACCCCTGGTCCCTGCGGCCCTCACCCACCGACCCCTTCCCCCCGTGGGACCTCGGGACCTCGGGTGTTCAGTGAGATTAAGTCTGCGTAGCTCACAGTGTAGGACACACCCAGACCCTCCACGGGGGTCACCCCTGCTGCCCGCCCCCCCGCCCCCAGGCAGGGGTCACCCTCTCCTGTGTGCCGACCCCTAGGACCTGGTACAGGTGCAGATTCTGACTCCGTGGGGCCGGGGCTGGGGCGGGAGGCAGTGCCTGTACTGGCCCAGCGACCCACACCGAGTAGCAAAGGCCTAGGAACTATGGCGACTGCTTCCCCTTTGTGGCCCTGCGCACAGTAGGTGCTCAGTAAATGTTTACAGATGCCCGGGCAGGTGTCTGTTTGACGTGGGAGGCCGGAAGCTGGCGTGTCCTTCCTACCGGATCCTGCCCCTGCTGTGAGGACGGAGGGGACCTTGCCCTTTGGGGTGAGGGTTCTCCTGTCTCCTTGGCCGAGACCATTCAGAGGCTCAGCCAGGACTGGTCTCCCTGTCCCTTGTCCTGGACCCTTCCTCCTGCCTCTCTCTCTCTCTCTCTCTCTCTCTCTCTCTCATTCTCTAAATTGATTTTCAGAGAGAGAGGAAGGGAGAGAGAGAAACATTGATGTGAGAGCAAAACATTGATTGGCTGCCTCCAGCATGTCCCCCCACTGGGGACTGAGCCTGCATACCCAGCATGTGCCCTGACTGAGAATGGAACAGGCTATCAGCCCGTCAGTGCATGGGGTGATGCCCAACCACTGAGCCACACTGGCCAGGGTGTTCCTGCTTCTCTTTGTTACCCGGCAGTGCCCCTAACCCTAACCCTGACCCTGACCCTAATCCTAGCCCTGACCCTAACCAACCCTAACCCTGACCCTGACCCTGATCCTAGCCCTATCCCTATCCCTAACCCTGACCCTGACCCTAATCCGAACCCTATCCCTAACCCTGACCCTGACCCTAACCCTAATCCTAACCCTATCCCTAACCCTGACCCGGACCCTGACCCTAACTCTAACCCTGACCCTAACCAACCCTAACCCTGACCCTGACCCTGATCCTAGCCCTATCCCTATCCCTAACCCTGACCCTGACCCTAATCCTAACCCTATCCCTAACCCTGACCCTGACCCTAACCCTAATCCTAACCCTATCCCTAACCCTGACCCGGACCCTGACCCTAACTCTAACCCTGACCCTAACCAACCCTAACCCTGACCCTGACCCTGATCCTAGCCCTATCCCTATCCCTAACCCTGACCCTGACCCTAATCCTAACCCTATCCCTAACCCTGACCCTGACCCTAACCCTAACCCTGGCCCTGACCCTGACCCTGACCCTAACCCTAACCTGGAGGTGCACCTGGCCCAGGTGTTAGTCCTGACTTGGCCCCTCCCCCACTGAGTGGGTCTGGAAAACTGACTTGCATTTTCCAAGCTGCTTTCTTTCTCCTTAAAATGCTGCCATTTACCCCTCCGAGTTGCCATGGGAACAAGGGGCCGGGACAGTGTGCCAAGTAAGCAAGGGGCTGAGGGTGGGAAATACCCTTTCTATGGTTTAGCCATTTACCGTGAATGCCCTGCTCCCACCCACTCGGACCCAGGTAGTTCCAGAGTCAGGAGCCCCGTGGGAGGCACCTCCACCGGGAAGTCTGTCCTGATTTCCCCACCGTGGATCAGGCATCCTTCCTCGTGCCCCGCGGCACGTTTGTTTCACCCCTGACCCAGGACTGGCCGCTATGAGGGTCTGTGTCTCTGGCCCCCGGCTCAGCCCCTGGCTCCCCAAATGAAGACTGAGGGGAGGAAGGAACCTCCCGGAGGAACTCAATCTAGGAGAGAAGAGAAACAGGGAGAAACCAGTCCGCCACCAGGATCTGGGCCCTGACAGTTCTGGGGCTCATTAAGAAGCCCCCCAGAAAGAAGCAGGTGCCAGCCAGTTTCAATTCCAGGTTTCAGGGAGACGTGTCAAGGGGATCTCCATGTCTTTCTGGCTTGACCCACTCACTTCCCACGCAGGGCCTCAAAGAACTGCCTAGACACGGTGACTGGATTTTGGCCATCACGCCTTCTGTGCCGACTCAGGGAATCCACATTTGTCAGGCATCACACACACACACACACACACAATGTGCCCTCAGAGAAAAACAAGCCCTCCCAACACTATTAGGAAGGAACATTTTCCTGGCAACCTCCTATTCATCCTCCAAGACCCAACGCAAATTGCCCCTTCTGGGATGGAGGAGGGGAGTGAGGGCATGTGCTGGGGGTGGCCGGGGACTGGTCAATGGGGGAAAAAGAAGACTTATGTAATACTTTAAACAATAAAGAATTTAAATTTAAACAAAAAAGCTGTAACTATTACCACACACACACAAAAGAATTGCCCCTTCCCTCCACCTCTGTATACGAGGCCCTGTGCCTTTCCCAGCCTCACTCAGGCCAAATTTAGGTCCACCCATGTGCCCACCAAAAGCCCCAGGAGATCAGACACCGAGTCACTTATCTTGAACCCCGGACCTTGCCTGTGACTTGGGGCGCAGTAGCTGCTCAATTAACATCTGAATAAATCAGTGTCACATGGTGCCTTTTCTGTCCTCTCTTCTCTTCATGAGGCTTCTGCTGATGAGTTTTCAAAGCCTGTGTCCTGTCCCCTGGCCACGCCCGCAGTCTTGGCTCCTGGGGTGCAGGGCTCCGTCCTGAGTGAGCCCCACCCCCCCCCGCCCGCGGCCTTCGTAGATGCCTGGAATGTGTGATTGGCATTGATTTTTGTCTTTATGATTTAGGCTGCGATTGATTTTCTCAGGTAGAGGCTTTGCACTTAATGAAGTTGGGGCTGCTTGGCTCCATCCAGACGGGATTATGTCCAAGGACAATTACCTCCCGGTGACAGGCCCCTCGCTCTCGCATCTGCCTAATGCCGGGAACATACTCAGCGGTGAGCGGGCTGCGGGACGACGCGGTGGTGACGTTCACGGGGCTGCTGGCACTTTCCCGCCGCTGGGGGAAGACCTTGTCGGGAGGACCGCATTACTGTTATCTTTTCTGTGAACTTGGGGGAAATGCACGGTGTTGCTGGAGAGTAAGAGGTGAATATTTAACATAGCAAGGGAATATTCCAGATTTGGTTTCCGTTCGCCAAAGCCGGAGAGCTCAGCACGGACCGGGATTCTGTCATAGGATCCGAGGGGCTTCCTTGAGATGAGGGGAGGGAACCCTTTCCCTGAGGCTCACCCGCCCACATGGCCTTGGGGTGGGGCCCAGCGCCTCCAAGTCTCCCTAAGAGAGAGGGAGAAGGGAGGGGCGAAGTGCAGGTCAGGAGAGTGGGACTGAGGCTGGGGGAGGCAGAGGGCGCCCCTACCCCCATCATTCCGAACTGAAATGCAAACTGAAGCAGCCAGGCACCCCCAGGATCACACATACATGTGGAAGAGCTGGGGGGCTGTAGGAGCCCCAGTGGACAGAGCGAGAAGGGGTGGGCGTGGCCCTCACCTCGGGCTCTGAGCCTGGGCAGGTGGGGTCACCTGAGCTGCGAATCTGGTCCCCCAGCTCACAGCTGCCACCCACGGCTCAGGCTCCGGGAAATGGAGGTCTTGCCCCAGGGCTGCTGTCGGACCCAGGGGCCTTGCAGAACCAGGGTCCTTGCCTCCCTGCACCCCACTGCTGCCGTTGGCACCCCAGGCCCCGCACCTGTGAGGGGAGCCCCTCGAAGATGATGCCCCGTGAACAGCTTGTTGGGGGCGGGCCCCACGGTGTTCGCTCCGATTCCTCCGTTCCTGCCAAACAAATATTTACCCAGCCTGTTGGGTGCCCAGGCCGGGCTCCAGGTGCTGGGGGGAATGTGCCAGCCAGAGCGCTGGTGCCCACGGAGCGTCCGTTGTGGTTGAGGGACGGGTGGTAGTGCAGGAAACTGCCCGCATGGAAGGTGTTTTGAACAAAATGAAAGGGACACTGTGATGGGGGGGGCGGAGGGGGAAAGGTCAGGGTGGCCGCTGAGATGGGCACAACTGAGCTGAGACCTGGATGTGAAGAAAGAAGCAGCCAGGCAGCGGAGAGAGTAGGTGCAAAGGCCCTGGGGCAGGAATGAGCTTCCTGTGTTGGAGGAACCCAGGGAGGCCGGCCTGGCTCCCGTGCAGTGAGGGAGGGAGGCAAGAGGAAAAGGGGTAAGAGAGTTGGGGGCTGACCTCTGGGCCCTGTGAGTTGTTTGAAGAGTTTGGGGGTTTGGGACAACAGGAAGCCAACAGCTTCAGTCCCGGGGGCAGGATGAGCCAATTCCCTTTTCAGGGGCTCACGGGGCTGCTGTGAGGCGAATGCAGAGCCCCGGGTCCATCCTTACGCCCACCCCCAGCTGGTCTGGGGCAGCATCGCTCCGGCATCTCCCGGCTCCTGCCCAGCCGCCTACCGGGTCTCTCAGCTGCCACGCTTGCCTCCCTCGGGACGAGTTGTAACCCAGAAGTCAGGTACCACACTCATCCCTCGTCTCCGACCCCGAGAGAGAAGCGGCCCTGCGGCGTGGGGTCACGCGCCTGCTGGGGCCGGGACAGTAGATGTCGCCGTCCACTGCACTGGGCCGCGGCCCCGAGGTGCGCTCACGGCCGGCCCTACTCCCTGCTCTCGTGCATGGCTGACGAGGGCCACTGGGCTCGGCGGGGGGTGTCTGGAAGCGGGTTCCTGCCTGTGCATGTTCCGCTCACCACCAGCCCCCGGGGCATCCCTTACTCCGGATGGGTCTTCCGTGGGGTCTCCCTGTTGCGGTCCCGCCACAGGCTTCGCTCTCCGGAGTCCTGCGTGGGCCTCGCCCCGAGGTGAGGCAGGAGAGCTGCCAGCCGTTTCCGGGACCGGCCACTGGGACCGCCCCCATCCTCCTCCACCAACCCCCCTCTCTCCCCCCGCGGCTGCTTTCAATATTCTCCTGGACGGACGGCACTTCCACTGCATTCCCCCGGCCCTTCCGGCCAGATTCCAATTTACTTGCTGGATTTTCTTATTTCCTCTCGACGCCGAGGCCGACGCACGAGGCTGTTTTATCGCCAGGAGATTGTAATCTTCACACAGAGGCTCCTCGCAGTTTCTCATTTTCTATGTTTCCTTTGCGTTTCAGCCGACAGGCACGTCACACCTGTGAGAGGCGCCGGGCGTCCCTGGCCGCTGGTTGAATTATGCAGGCTCCTTTCCTGTTCTCTCTGTTCGGCCCGGGTGCGTCTTCCCAGAGGCCTGGCTCAGCGGGCAGGCTGGGCGCCTACTGCCCGTGGAGTGCCGGTGAGCTTAGGGGGCACCCCGGGGGTGGTAGGGTGCTGCGGGACAAGTTCACGGTCTGTGAGGCCACAGAACACGCACAGGACCTGAGGTCACGGGCGCTGGCACACGGTCCAGTCGGCCAGTGGGGTACTGGGAGGAGGGTTCCCAGCCACAGTGGAGGCAGCAGCAGCTCAGGGATGGGGAATTCTCAGAGCTGTGGGCCATTGAGATCGGTTCATTCATTTAACTAACAGGTGCATGCTGGACACTGTTCTCTGTGATGAGACTGTAAGGAGGGAAGCACTCATTTATCCATGTACCATCCATCCATCCATCCATCTATCAACTACCCACCTGTCCATCCATCCACCAGTCCATTCATTCATCCATCCATCCACCCACCCACCCACCTACCTACCCCCCCACCTGTCCATCCATCCACCCACCCACCCAACTACCTACCCAACTACACACCCACCTACCCATCCACCCACCCACCTACTCATCGACCCATCCATCCATCCATCCATCTGCTACCCACCTGTCCATCCATCCATTCATCCACCAGTCCATCCATCCATCCACCCATCTATCCATTCATCCATCCACCCACTTACTCACCTACCAAACTACCCACCCACCTACCCATCCACCCACCCACCTACTCATCCATCCATCCATCCATCCATCCCTCCATCCACCCACCCACCTGTCCATTCATTCATCCATCTACCCACCTACCTATCCATCCATCCATCCACCACCCTTTCATTTATCCACCCATTCATTCATCCTCTCATCCATCATACATCTTCCATCTCTCCATCTATCCATGAGTACCTATATGTTAAGCATTTTTTTTAGGTACCAGGGCTTTAACGAGGTTAACGTGTAAGATGACAACGTTGGAGTTCAAAGGACATGAGCCTCCCTCAAATACAGAGATAAAGTTAGACGGTGGTAACTCCGGTGGTGGCTGAGAGTGCAAGTGGACTGTTTCCCAATAAAGGGCTGCCATGAGCTGGCATCAGCAGGTGACTCAGTCCACACCGCCCAGGGGTGAAAGGTGTCTTCAAATGTCTGTGTAAGGCAAGACTGGCCACAGTCCACCTCTTGAATGACCTCGGCCAGGCCTTGAGGCCCAGTGGCCGTGCCTGTCACCAGGACACAGACAGAATGAGTCACCGCTGGCCCGTAATCTGGCAGCCTGGGGGCGGGGCTCACCAGGCTCCCTCTTCCCTTCCGTGGCTGCACAAATCAATAAAAGATTAGACTCGGCGCGTGTCATTGCCACTGATTGATTTCGAAATTTCAAAGGATGTTAATTTTAAGACGGCGGCGTTGGGGACATTTCATTAGATCCCATTAGGACATTGAGAGCATCAAGTATTTTAATCTGGGGACTGAATTATTTAGGGTCTGACCATTGACAGGCCTCATGAAATATGCGTCCTCCTGCTTTGGGGGCTCCATATCTGGCCATGGGCATTTTTCATCATCAGGGAGAGAGCCCGTCTATGAGGGCCATTAAAGTGTTCTATTACTGATGATCTATAAAGGGAAAGCACACCCATCAGACCCTACCGGGCACCGGGCACGTCGGGGGTGTCATCAATCTTCATGGCCTGTTCCCAAATCGCAGGGCTGTTAAAATCAAACTTCCAGTTTCGGGGAGAGAGAGAACTTCATTCTCGGTGATGGCTAGCGAGTGGGGACATTGAAGTCTTGCTGGCTGGACCTTAGGGTTGTGCCGCATGCTCTCTGAGACGCAGGTTGTTTCATTTCATAGCAGGTTGTCCCCTTGGCCAAACCCCGTCCTCCTGGCTGGTGTCACGGTCTCTTTGGAACAGGCTCTGTGTGTCTTTATTCCTGTTCACAGCGCCTTCGTGAGCGGAACCTGGGAACCAGAGCCTTGGTCTCAGCTCTTACAGGCATGCAAGACCAATGCGTTGAATGGGTGCATCCTACCAAGTAGAGGTTTTCATCATCCATGGCTTGTGCATGTGGCCCAGAGAGCCCTGGGTGCCATGGAGAGCCCTGGGTGCCATCAGAGAGCCCTGGGTGCCATCAGAGAGTCCTGGGTGCCATCAGAGAGCCCTGGGTGCCATCAGAGCCCTGGGTGTCATCAGAGAGCCCTGGGTGCCATGGAGAGCCTGGGTGTCATCAGAGAGCCCTGGGTGCCATCAGAGCCCTGGGTGTCATCAGAGAGCCCTGGGTGCCATCAGAGCCCTGGGTGTCATCAGAGAGCCCTGGGTGCCATCAGAGCCCTGGGTGTCATCAGAGAGTGGGTGCCATGAGAGTCCTGGGTGCCATGGAGAGCCCTGGGTGTCACTGAAGTGCCTTGGGTGCTACCGGCTGGTGGCATGGAAGACACAGGCTCTGTCTCCCCAGGGCCTTGGCTGGTGGTCTTGCCGAGAGGGAGGCAGAGGGGGCGGGCGTGGCACGGTCGTCTCCATGCTGTGGTGGTGACTTCCCAGGAACGGGATTGATGGCTGCTGTCATTGGACTGGAACCCGTGGGTCAAGCCTCATTTCCCGGTGAAGGGATTGGACCCTGGAAAGGCCTTTGTCAACGTC
>NW_006282196.1:274802-278760 GCF_000327345.1 Myotis davidii
CATCCATGCCCACCCGGTTTTATGTATCGTGCGGCCCGCCATGATACGTAGGAGGGGCTGAAGTCAGCGCTCACGACGAGTTCGCATCCTCCGCACTGCGACGGGAACTCCGAGTGTCCGGCACCGTGTGCCTCGGTGAATGGCGGGTCCCTCGTGTCCGTGACAGCTCCGGGCACACAGCAGGCCCCAGGGAGGGTGCTCTAGTGAGGAGGGTGACGGGGCTCCGGGCCTCACTCACTCACGAGAGCAGGTAGAACCCCTCTACAGGGTGCGGGAGGGGGGCCGGTCTTGCGGGACGTTTGGGCCGAGAGCGCCTGCGGTTGGCTCACAGCGCGAACTGGAGACTGATCACAGCCCGTCACACGGCCCCGCGCGCTGTTCGCTTCTGTTTTATTTGCATCCTTCTCTGGTCACCATGGCAACCCTGCCAGGCTAGCTGGAAATTTCTAGTTCAATAAAACATGTGACCGCTCTAGCCGGTGTGGCTCAGTGGATAGAGCGTCGGCCTGGGGACTGAAGGGTCCCGGGTTTGATTCCGGTCAAGGGCACATGCCCAGGTTGTGGGCTCGATCCCCAGTGGGGGGCGTGAAGGAGGCAGCCGATCCATGATTCTCATCATTGATGTTTCTCTCTCTTCCTCCCTCTCCCTTCCTCTCTGAAATCAATAAAATACAGATTTAAAAAAAGGCGTGACTAAGACAGAAAGTTAAGGGACCTCACCGAGGCTGGCTCGCGTGGGCGGCGCAGGGAGCCCCGATGCCCCAGGGCCCTAACATTTCACCTCGCCCGCCTCCCACGCCTGCTTCGTGGGCTGAGCTGGTGAGGTTTGCGTGGGAGGCTCTGCTGAGTCTCTCCTCCGGGTCAAGATGCGTGGAAAACCGTGTCCGAGTTTGTGTCCGTGGAGCGGATTCACTGGAGCCGTGATTCTCCCCAGCAGAAGTCCGGGGGGTGGGGCTGTACCCCTGGACAGTGAGCCCAGGGCAGCCCCCGCCCGTGGCAGGGAAGCGTGAGTGCCCCCCACATGCCCTGCGAGGACCGTGGTCTCGGCTCAGCTACAGCCGCTAAGGATGGCGGCAGAAAGCACCAGGGTGGCCCCCAGTGTCCGAGGCCTCAGGGGAGGGAGCCGCCTGCCTGTTTGGGGGCCACGCCCAGCGCTGCTCAGCCTTGGGGTGCACCTGTCCCGCCATCACGGGAACCAGCTTCGCACGCCCCGGGCTCCGGCCGCCAGGCAGGTCGCCTGGACTCAGAGCTGCTCACAATAAGGGCCTTTTCGTTTTGATCTTGGAGAAATACCGGCATTTCCTAAAACAGTCTTTGTTCTGTGACCATGGCCGCGGGAGCTGGGAGCAGGCGGGCAGAGTCCCTCCCGGCCAGCGGCTGGGTGGCAGCGCCCGGGGGCAGGGGCCAGTGAGGCCGGCGCTCACTGGCTGGAAATGCCGCCTGGCCCTGCTCCTGGGGCGCGCGCCCCTCTCCCAGGCTCCGTTTATTTTAATTTCCTTTCCTGTGAAGAGGGGCACTCCTTGCTCATTTATCCACCTTTCTGGCCACAAGATCTGAGTCGCAGATGAAAGCGACACTGTGACAAAAAGGGAAAAAAAAACCCAAACATTTCCTGGCTTTGAGGCAGCGCAGGAGAGGATGTAAAAGTACCTGAAATGGCCCGTAATGAAGAAATAGCTTCTCCGGAGATGGCGTCGGCGGGAGCCAGCCCAGGAGAGAGCCGGGGCTCAGGGGAGGGATGGAGAGAAGGGGTGCTGTTCCAGCAAAAATGTCTCCCCAACCTCTTCATCCTCTTAAATGCCTTAGGAGGTGTGGGACTGACCAGCCTTGTTCTGGTCGTCACCTCCCCTCCTTCCGCAGCCCGTCCTCCCCTCGACGGGGCCCACGCGTGACCAGGAGGGTGGGCGGTGCCTCTCCATCCCATGGAGCATCATCCGGGGAGCTGCTGAGCATCCCCATGAAACGGGGCTCTGCTCTGCACCCCTGGAATGAAACGCGCTTGAGGGAGATGCAGGGAGCAGACCGGGGTCTTTAAGACGCCACCTTGGTAGCAACCTGGCGATTCCTCGGCCTCATGGCTCTTGTCGTCCTGGAAATCGCGCCCGTGGGCCCCGTGGCCCCGCTAGGGACCCGTGTGTCTTCTGCGAGGGCTCCGGGCCTTCGCAGGTGAGGTCCCAGGAAATGACGAACTGCCCGCCTGGCTGTGACGCGGCCTCGGAAACGTCTCTCCCCTGGGAGCCCGGGGGCCGGTGTGGGCTCCGCGGGAGGAGCTGGCCGGCAGCTGGCCGGGGGCTGGCCCGGCTCCTTGGGGATTTGTCAGTTTCCAAGGGGAGTCAGATTTATTGTCAAAAACCCCAAAGGGACCAGGACTGGTGGTTGTCCAAGCCCGCTGGCTTCCAAGCCTGAGGCGCCGCCAATGCTGTGGCCCAGCCGGGCTCGTTATTCTCTGGCGGGTCCCCCTGGGGTTGGGTCAGATCTGCAGGCTGCGGTCCGTCCCAGAGTCTCCCAGCCTCAGACATCGCCCGAGCCCAGGACCATCGCTGCCTGCATCATCCCTCCCCCGGCTCCTATCTTATTCACTCAGGCCAACAGCCTCAGAGCCAACATGTTCCTTAACCTCTAACACCCAGGCACCACCCCGTGTGGCCTGGCTCTGAGCTCCCTCCACCCTCTCCCCGCCCTTCTCGCAGGGCCTCCCTACGCCCGGCCACGTGAGCTGTCTTTCCTTCTCACATTCCATCTTCAAACACTGCCTTCTGGGAGCCTGCGCCTTCTACGCAGATTAGACCAGAATCGCAGGCTCCGGTCTCCCCCACCCTCCTCGTCCGCCCCCCGAGGCCGCCCCGTGGTTCTCCACACTCTGGCTTCCGTCCGACCTTGGTCATTGTAAATAAATGCTCATCCCACAGTTTCCTTTTCACTTCAGTTGCTTCTCCACTGAGTCCCTGCGGAGAGGATCAGGATTTGAGTCTCTCCGCTGTGCCCTGGCACCGGCTCAGCAGCAACAGAGCAGACAGGCGCCCGCCGCCCTCCACTCCCTACAGCACCGTTTGTGGTGAGATCAATATTGGGCATTTACATAATTATGTAATTATTATTCACAGCTGAGCCACAGCCTTGCTCTGTGATTGCATTTCCCTTCCTGATCACCTTTGGGTTTTCCCTGGGATGAGGAACTGCCTGCGTTTTAATTTGCTGGGGTTGCGTGCACCTCTCGCGAATGTGTCCCCAAACTGTCAGGCAGAGTCATAAACTTACTCGTATTTTGTTCAAAAATCCCAGGGAGGCTAACAGCTCCAGTTTTATCTTTCCGGGCCCCACCCCCCCGGAGTCTTCTTCCTGCTCCTCCATCGTTGCTTCGCTCACCTTGTCTGGCAATTCTCTCCGCTGCCACCCTCGGACGCTCTCGCCTTCCTGGAACCTGAGTCTTCTCTCTCTCTCTCTCGTGACTTATGCCCGGTGTTGATAAAGCTTATCTCCTAACTAGAGGCCCAGTGCACGGAATTCGTGCACCGGGAAGTGGGGGGAGTGGTCCCTTAGCCTGGCCTGTGCCCTCTCGCAGTCTGGGAGCCTGCGGGGATGTCTGACTGACAGCTTAGGGGCAGTCGGACATCCTTAGCGCTGCTGCGGAGGCAGGAGAGGCTGCACTCGCAAGCCAAGACGTGAGCCTGGCTCAGGGCTTCTGGCTGAGCGGCGCTCCCCATGTGGGAGCACAGTGAGCACCAGGAGCAGCTCCTGCATCAAGCGTCTGCCCCCTGGTGGTCAGTGCGCATCATGGCAACCGGTTGTTCCGTGGTTTGGTTGATTTGCATATTAGCCTTTTATTATATAGAATAGCTTCGAGAAAGGGGGCATGGGCCCGGCCGGCAGGGCTCAGTTGTTGAGCGTCGACCTATGAACCAAGAGGTCACGGTTCCATTCCTGGTCAGGGCACATGCCCTGATCAGGGCTCGATTCC
>NW_006282196.1:279568-281416 GCF_000327345.1 Myotis davidii
AAAAATATAAAAAAGAAATATTTTTAAAAAGGGGGGGCACGAGAGCTGATTTTTTTGGAGCCTGATCATTTCCTCTCCCAGGGAGTCGTAGTTCAGCTGGGCCTCGATGTGTGGCCTGGAGTCTCTCCTTCGACACCTTGAAGGTGCCCCTCCAACATCTTCTGAGGAACACGAGGCCGTGTGGGTCCCGGGGGTGTAGACAATGGGCTTTATCTTCCAGAAGCTTCCAGCACCATCTCTGATTCCCCTGTGCTCTGGAATGTTGCCATGGGCCTAGGGTTGGTCTTTTCTATCATTTCGCCGGGTCCCCCATCGCCCCAGTCGCTGAGAGCCCCAGCCCTTCCCTGGGGAACATGCCCCCCACCCCCCCACATTGTGTGTGCTCCCTTTTTGGAGTCTTGTCAGTAAGACATGGGGCCGCCCAGGTTTAGCCCCTTTTTTCTCCCTTTTTCTCCCTGCCATGTTCTCCCTCTATCGCTGCTCTACCTTCTAGGAAATTTCCTTAACTTCATTTTCTCCTCCTTCTATTCACACTTCCATTTCCAAGAGCTCAGTGTTCGTTGCTGAAAGCGTACCCTGTTCTCTGACTGTCTTTCTCCTTAAAAGGAGCGCTCTGTTCTCGCTCCCGGGGCGCGGTGCCCCTCACGTCTTGTCCAGAGCCCGTCAGTCTCATGGGCGGGGTGCTCCCGCTCCCAGCGTCGTTCTGTCTCCTTTGGGTTCTCCCCCTGCATCTTCTGGTTTGGGTCTCGGTGTTGGTGGCGCAGGCTTCTCTGAAACGTGCGTGCCGTTCTATTTAAGAGCGGGGTGCAGAGCACACCTAAGAATGAACAGAGGCCCACACGGCCCTGGAAGAGCTGTGTGCAGGGAGGGGCCGGTCTCAGGCGGATGTGACAGCCTCCCAGGCCCGTGGGTGGGTCTCTGGCATCAGGGAGCAGAGAGAGGCTGATGTGGGTGCTCTGGGCTCAGCTCACGGACTCGACCTGTTTGTAGGTCAGTGTGATCCGGGTCCCCTGTGGGCAGCCCATGGACCGCACACCTGGACGCCTGCCTGTCCATCGTTTCTAACCGGATCCACGTTGTCCTGGGAGCGAAGCTCTGGCCACAGACACTCCAGCCAGGCGCCTCCCCTGCTGCGTGTCCACGCGTCCCTCTCGGTCCCGGGACACTGATTTGAGGTTCTGGGGCGAGCGTCTCAGGGAGTCATAGTTACACCCCAGCGCAGAGCAGCGTCTCAGGCTCGGGGTGCAGTGATGTCTGAGGTTTTCCCAGGGGCCTCTGAGTCCCGGGAATCTGTTTAAATGCCGTGTCTCAGTTTAAGGTCACGGCCAGCTGCAGGGGCCGCTGTCTGCCCGGTGGGGCGGCCTCACACCGAGAGGGCGGGGTTTCCGTCTCGTCTCTGCCTTCGTTCTCCGTTCTCCGTTCTCTGTTCTCCATGGTGATGGTGCCCAGCGAAGGGGACCCCGCCTTGCTCTGCACCCCGAGAGGAACAAGGGAGAGAGAAAGGCGGGGGGGGCGCGGCGGAGTGCCCCCAGCGCTCCACAGAGTGAAGGTCCCTGCCTATTACTCAGGACGGGGTTCCTGCAGCCACAGCCACCCGCCGGGACCTGCCTGGGGCCACCGAGCGGCAGCCGTGGGCCCCAGGAGTTTCAGGCCAGACAGCGTTTACCGTTTGTCTCTGCGATGAATCTCGTGTGGCTGGTGTCAGTGGCCGGTCGGTGAAGATAATGGACGGATGGGTGCAGGTGCCTCATTGTCAGGAGAGCTGAAGGCGATGAGATGCTGAGCTCACGGGCGGTCCCTCACGCTGCAGACCAAGGCCCGCGTGCCCTGACCCACCCGGGCACCAAG
>NW_006282196.1:282268-283341 GCF_000327345.1 Myotis davidii
CCCGCCCCTGAGGAGGCAGCTCCCACGAGCCCTCTGCTCACCTGGGGAGGCCCTGAGAACGTCCACCAGCTGGAGACGTGGGCACAGCGCCCAGAGGCCTCATTGGAACCCTCACCGAGAGCTGGCGCCCGGAGCCTCGGCGTGGGCACGACTCCTGACCCTGCGCTGTGACAAGACCAAGGCGTCCTACCCTCTGACCGTGGGGATGTGTGGCCAGCGGTGGGAACTGACCTCGGGGCTCTGAGAACCAGGTGGGCACGGACCTGGCTCTCCTGCTGCACCTGCTAGAGTGTTTCCCTGTCCCATCCGCTCGCGCACCGAGAACGTGGGGAGCCCCTCACCCGGCCCGTTGCTGTGTGTGGCCCTGTTTTGAGCTAAAGGCAACTTTAGCCTCAGGCTCCAGAGAAACTTCTGGAAGAACTTGAATTAGAGGCCTTGTCCATAAGAGATTGTCGTGCGTCTTGCCCAAGGTCTGGCGCGCAGTAGGTGCTCAGAATTGCCTGTGGATGGATGGAAAACGGGACGAGCACCCTCCAGGGAGGGAAGCCGCCTGTCTTTCCGCAGCAGGCATGGCCGTGCAGGCCGTGTGTCTGGCTCGTGGGCACACAGCACGCTGCATCGGGCCCTGGCCGGGCGGCTCCGTGGGTTGAGCATTGTCCTTTGCACCGAAAGGTTGTGGGTTTGATTCCCGGTTGGGGCGTGTGCTGGAGGCAACCCATCAATGTTTCTCTCTCACATTGATGTTTCTCTCTCTCCCCCTCTCTCTCTGTCTAAAAGTGAGGATTAAAACAAAAGTTGCATCTGGTCGCAGCTGTGCTGGGAGAGGGAGGAGGGCGGGCGCTCTGGGTCCAGGGCGCAGGGGAAGGGCTGTTCTTTGTCTGCCGGCCCCAGGGTTCAGGCGGCCTCCTGGGTGAGCCCCGCTGGGCGTGCCAAAGTGCAGGGTGACATCAGTGCGCACCCTCCTCACCTCCATCACCTGCCTCTCATCGGCACCCGGGAGGAGCGGCCGGGCCTTGCTCTGGTCCGAATTCTCACCTGTGTCTGCGGGCGCAGCTGGGCTTCTGCAGGAGCAG
>NW_006282196.1:283477-288068 GCF_000327345.1 Myotis davidii
TTTATCTTGGAGATGACCGGCTGCTCCCTTTCATCTGTCCCCGCTGTGTCTGTGTCGCACACACTGTTTACCCGGCGCCGCGGCATCTGCTGGCGCTCCTGTCCCGGGAAGCGGCAATGACCTCCGCTGGGCCGTGTTCGTGAGCAGCGTTCAGACAGCCCCGGCCGCAGCGGGGACGAGCCCGGACCAGACGCCTGGGATCCGTCTCTCCCGCGCCCGATACCTTGGCTGACACGCGGGGTCGCGTGGCTAAGCTGTCCCCAGGGGAACCTGTCAGGGCCAGCGTTTCTCGACACGACATCTTGAATTCCACGGAGGTGACATTTCCTTTCCAGCAGAAATCGATGCCCCGTTAGGCAAATAGACACAATGTTGCCTTCGCTCTCCGCAATGTTACACCAACACCACAGGCTCTTTCCGTCCTGCCAGGGCGAGAGGGGATGTTTGAACACATTTTGCTCAAACAGAAATGAGAGGGGGAGGGAGTGGAAAGGGCGGCGGAGGTGATGCGTAAACATTTGCTTATGGAAACGGAGGGCAGCGGCCCCCGGTCCCCTCGGCCCGTGTTCCCTGATGGAAGGTGCCGGGCTGGGAGCAGTGAAGGACGCTGTTGGCGTTGTCACCTGCACGGCCTCCTTCAGGTGTGGGTCTGCACGTGACCTTCCCTTCGGCCGCGATGCGCACAATCGCTGCACCTGGGCTCTAGGCTGGAGGCTGGGGCTGCCCAGGATCGGCCTCCGCCCACGGTGCGGCTCCTGGAGGCAGACCCCTCCGCTGGGCTGTCCAGGAGGCCGGGGTGGCAGGAGGAGGGGAGATGGGGACTGGACATAGCTCTTTGGGTGCCACTGTGTCACCCACCACAGCAGTGGGGGTCCAGGGGCTCTGTTGATCCTGGGGGAGCCCATTAGCTTTGGAGCTGAAGCAGAGTCGTGCAGGTAACGAAGGGAGTCAGAAGGACACCCCGGTTCCAGGCAGGGGAGCTGGGAGCCAAGGGCGCAGGCAGGAGACCCGGTGACAGAGGCTGAGAGACACGCAGGGAGGGGAGTCCGGGCGGGAGCGGAATGGAAGGGCCTTGGTCACGTGCAAACTTGAGGGGCTGGGGGGGCTGGTCTCGGCCGAGGGAAGCCTTCGGGCTGACAGAGATGGGCTCAGCTCCTGACAGCATCAAGGGCAGGGGGTCTGGCCCGGCCGGCGAGGCTCAGTGGTCGAGGGTCGACCTATGAACCAGGAGGTCAGGGTTCGGTCCCGGTCAGGGCACAGGCCCGGGTTGCGGGCTCGATCCCCAGTGTCGGGCGTGCAGGAGGCAGCCGATCCATGATTCTCGCTCATCATTGATGTTTCTCTCTCTCTCTCCCTCTCCCTTCTGCTCTGAAAAAAATAATTTCTTTTTAAAAGAAGGGGCTCTGGCCTTTGAGGGTCCCCGGATGGAAGGAGCCAGGGAGGAGCGCCCCCTCCCTCCTCTTGCCCCCCACATTCTCCCCACTGTGGGCAGCGGGCTGTGCAGCTCGGGCTGTGGCCGGATGGGCTGGAGCCCATTGGGATTCCCGGCACGGAGGGGCCTGGCGTCGGCGGGTGCACGGAGCTAATGTCCCTCTTTAGCATGCCTGCTGCTCTCTCCCGGCCGCGATTGAGCGGCTCATCTATAACATTTGTAGGCCTATTAAGAGGGAAATACAATTTCATAGCTGCAGATAGGAGATCAGGCAGATCAATGGGAAGTCTGTGAACTAGACGGCGTGCGGGGGGTAATTCTCGAGTTATGATCTCGCCGACGTCGGGCTGCGGGTTTATCGGTTGCAGTCGCCTCCCCCGCATGGCGTGTGCTTTCCCAGGGAGAGGGCCAGAGCCTGGTGACAAGCGCTCCATCCGCAGGGATGCGGGGATCACCATGTGGGTGAGCGAGAGTCTCCAGCCGCTGGTGGGGTTATGGCTCTGCGGGTGCTCCATCCAGGGAAGCACAGTGGACAGTGGCACAGAATACAATTCCCCTTCATGGACCCCAGGAGGACCCTCGGAGCAGCCGCCAGCCTGGGTGGCAGCCCCTGCCGCAGCTGGTGCCACCCCCTGAGCCGGGGGCGGGGGGGGGGAGCTGGTGCCCCCCCCTGAGCCGGGGGCGGGGGGGGGGTTGCATAGAGAGTTTGAAAAAGGCTGGACCCTCCCGGGGGCTGGTGTCCCGTCAGCCCCCCGTCAGCTGGTCTCTCTGTCTGGCCCTCATTTGCGACAGCTTCCCGGGGCCTTACCTCTTGTGCTTCTCCCCAAACCCCCCACCCTTCCTTTCCCACCTGCGGCCTCTCATGGGCACTCCCCACCCCCCCGGGGGCGGCACCCCAGGAGCAGGTGTCCTGGCCTAAGTGCCAACACTTCCTCGAAGGGCACTCGGGGTTTTTCTTCGTTTTTCCCATGAGCCGCCATGGCTCAGTGCTTGTCGGTGCTGGGATGGGCGGCGTGACCTGAGGAAGTGTCCTGAGCACTCGTGTCTCAGTCGTAAGTGGGGCTGGTCCTGGCGTCTGTCTCCTGGGTGATGAGACGATGCATGGGAGGGCTCGGCGCCGAGCGTCACACAGCAAGCCCTACATGGACGTTAGCTACACCGTCACCTCCTCCACCATCACCATCTTCATCACCACAACCATCACCACCACCATCTTCATCACCACAACCATCACCACCACCACCACCAACATCTTCATTATCATCATGATCTTCAACATCCCAACCATCACCACCACCATCACCATCTTCATCACCACAATTATCATTGTCACCATCATCACCACCATCACCAACTTCATCATCACAACCATCACTACTCCCATCACCATCTCCATCACCAACATCACCATCACCACTGTCACCATCTCTATCTCCATCACCATCATCACCACCATCACCATCTTCATTATCACAACCACCATCATTACCACCATCACCATCTTCATCACTACAACTATCACTGTCACCGTCACCACCATCACCATCATCATCATCAGCATAATTACATCATCACCATCATCTTCACCATCATTATCACCATCTTCATAATTACTATCACCATCACCACCATCATCATCATCATCATCATCATCATCATCACCATTGCCAACATCATCACTATTATCAATATCATTGCATCATTTTCATCACAAATATCACTTCCATCATATATCATCATCACCATCATTATCATTGCCATCATTGTCACCATCTGCATCGCCCTAATGATCACCATCAACGCCTTCATCACTCCATCACTATTAATTGTCTATTCCAAACCCTTCATGGTTCAGGTTAGACAGTTTAGGTGTTTTTAGAAATATATATATGTATGTTTTCTAGAAACAGGAACACGTTTTTTTACATAACACAATATTAAGAAAATGAGGAATTTATGCTTGATATAGTACTTTCATCTACTTTAGAGAGTGTGTGCAAATGTCACCAATTGTCTCATGAATGTCCTTTATAGACAAAGGTGGAGGAATACACACTCACACGCACACACTCACACACACTCACACACACTCACACACACTCACACGCACTCACACACACACACTCACACGCACACACTCACACACACTCACACACACACACGGACAGAGAAACCGGTGAAGGAAAAATTCATCAAAGCAAGAGGGAAACACAGGAGATAACACCGTATCAGAGGCACATGGAGTCGTCTGGACAGTGACTGAGAGCGAGCAGCCGGCCTGGGCAGGGAGCCCCGCGGCAGCAGGCGCGGCCCGGGCCCGTCTCAGGGCCACCCCCTTCTGGCACCTTTCCCCGGGGGCAGCTCAGGGTTCCTGAGGACGTGGTGGAGTTTGGCTGCAGATAGAATCGTGTGATGACCAGGTGATGGAGGTGACATCGCCTCTGTCCTGCAGGCGGCTGTAAGTTGCGGAAGGGCCTTGGTTCCCCCCACAGAACACAGGTGAGCAGTTCAGTTTCCAAAGCAGAGACGGGAAGCAACCCGGCACCGGGCAGCAGCCGTGGGTGTCGGTGGGACTTTCCCGTCAGGTTGGAGTCACAGGGGAGGCCCCATAGGTGAGCTCCATCGGCACCAGCAGCCCCGGGGACCGGTCGGATGAGGGTCCGCCCAGCTCAGTGTGACCTCTTCACCAGCCACCTCTGCAGACTCTTGGCAAGTATGGCCACCGCCTGGGGTTGTGGGAGGACATGAATTTGGGGGACACTACAGACCCCAGCACACACCCGGCAGCTGTAAGAACACCTCATGTCCGGCCTTGCCTCTGAGCCCACCTGCCTTCACACTGTAAAGCCGGCAGGTGCCGGGCCCAGCTGGTCGTCGGCGGGAGGGAGGGACCGCGGTGGGGACAGGGCCTGGGAGTGGGTCGCCAGCTCCCAGCAACGGACAAGGCCCAGCCGGACAGGGTGCACTGTCCTGACCCAGTCATCCTGTTTTTCTCCTATTTCAGCCACTTCTAACTCATAAAGCCTGCCGTGCCGCACAGGCCTTCTCGAACTTTCTGCTCCCCATTCCGTCTTTGCCCCGAGCACCGGGCTGTGGGTCATGTGTGGACACAGCGCAGCCACAGGTGTTCCGTGCTGACTCTCGGGGGCACGTCCGGGG
>NW_006282196.1:288582-288883 GCF_000327345.1 Myotis davidii
CCAGAGCCTCGGTTTCTGGAGCGCGAGGGGCCGTCTGGGTCCTGGCAGCCCTTCTGTCACTCGAGGCAAGTCTGTCTGGGAACAAAACCCAGAGAAGGGGCCTTGACCGGTGTGGCTCAGTGGATAGAGCGTCGGCCTGCAGGCTCAAGGGTTCCGGGTTCAATTTCAGTCAAGGGCATGTACCTGGGTTTCAGGCACAACCCCAGTAGGGGATGTGCAGGAGGCGGCTGATCGATGTTTCTCTCTCATCGATGTTTCTAACTCTCTGTCCCTCTCCCTTCCTCTCTGTAAAAAATCAATA
>NW_006282196.1:289134-289442 GCF_000327345.1 Myotis davidii
TGGGCCGTGTCCGGTGGAGTTGGGCGGCTGCGTGTGACAGATGGCGGCGGGGCCGGGGCCCTCGAGTTGCTGCTTAAACTGCGCGGCTGCCAGCATCTCGGAGTTTGTCTTTTTGATTCTTATTTAATTCTTTTGAAGGATTACATTTAAAATGAAACATTGCATTTCTTTAAATAAACGACCTCTCCAACATCCTGACATTTTCCTAAGAATTTAGAACCGGAGATTAATTATAAGACGCGGGACTCGGGCTTCGCCTGCTCCCCTTTCCCGTGGCCTTTCCTGGGCCGGGGGGACCCCTCCCCGAC
>NW_006282196.1:289462-291718 GCF_000327345.1 Myotis davidii
CATATGTTTACATTACTATTCATAACAGTAGCAAAATTACAGTTATGAAGTAGCAACGAAAATAATTTTATGGTTGGGGGTCACCACAACATGAGGAACTGTATTAAAGGGTCGTGGCGTTAGGAAGGTTGAGAACCGCTGCTCCATGTGTTTGAATGTTTTTGAGTGTCTTTACTGTAGTTGATTTCTAATTTCATTCCATTGTGATCTGTGGTCAAAAGACAAGCTGTGGGCCCTGACTGGTGTGGTTCAGTGGATAGAGCATCGGCCCACACGCTGAAGGGTTGGTTTCCGGGTTCAATTTCAGTCAAGGGCATGTACCTGGGTTTCAGGCACAACCCCAGTAGGGGATGTGCAGGAGGCGGCTGATCGATGTTTCTCTCTCATCGATGTTTCTAACTCTCTGTCCCTCTCCCTTCCTCTCTGTAAAAAATCAATAAAATATATTTAAAAAAAAAACCAATGAAGGGAATCGGAGAAGCAAGATGGGGAGAGAGAGGAGAGGGGCGGGGAGGAGAAGGGGAGGAGGGCGGGCGGACAGGCAGGGAGGGGTGGGAGGGAGGGAGAGACACGGCCCTGCACCCCAGTTTGAGCCCCTGGAGGCCCAGGTGCTCCCTGAATTGCCCCTTCTCCCTCTTCCCGGGGGAGTCTGTCTGCTCCTGGTTGCCAGGCAGCACCGGGCCTTCCTGTCCTGTGTGTGCTCAGGGCATGGAGACTGAGGAGGTGCCGTGGGCAGGGGCGTGTCTGAGGACGCAGCTGGCCGGCCCGGAGCTGGGCACACAGCGAGGCGTGGGCGCACAGAGCACTGGACGGAGAGTCCACGGACCTGAGGCCAGTGCCAACCCTCCGCTTTCTGGCAGTGACCCTGAGAGAGCCCCACCCGCCTGGGGCCCCTCTTCTCCTCCACAAAGTGGGGGGCAGACAGGCAGTCCTGCCCCTGCCAGGGAGGGAGGCAGAGTCCCCTCCACTGGGCTCCGGGCTCCATCTCTCCTCAGACATGGGGTTCCTCTGCCCGGGTTCACCTGAGGGGAAATGAGGGGCTCCCACCAAACCCGCTTCTCGGCCAACAGAGCGCAGCTGGCGAGCCCGGCGGACACCCCACGTGCCTTACCGCTCCAGTCCCTGCAGCGCCAGGTGCGGGTCCCTCCCTGTCCCCACTGAACCCAGCCGAGTGCCTGGTGGGGCCCAGTGTCCGTCCCTGGCCCCACACCCTGGACAGTGCCCGGTGCCCGGGTTAGAGGGGGAATCCAGCACTTTCTCACTATGATGGGTCCCAGGCAGCCGGGTAGGCCAGCTGCTGAGGCCGGGCAGGGTGGCGTTTCTCCAAGCGCCCGGGAAGGGGTCCGAGGGTGTCAGCGAGGGGCTTGGTGATGGTGGGGGGATGGGGTTGCCGTGGGCCGGGCTTGTTTCCTGACGGGGTCCCCCCCAGCAGCTCCTCCATCCCCAGCAAGTCTCCGCTTTTCACATAAACAAGAACACGCACTCGCCCCCCTTCCCCGTGAGCTGAGGGTGGGAGGAGGGCACAGGAACCTCGCGGCACCCCAGCCCCGCGGGTGCCCCTCGTCCTGCCGGATGAAGAGCGACTCAGACATCTCCCCAGCATCCTCCTCTCTCTGAGCCTGCCTCCAGGGTCTCGCTCTGATGGGATCAGGGATGCGCCCCAAACCCGGGCCCAGTCAACGCGCCCGGGCCGCTGGGGCCGGTACTGGAGGGAAATGAAGCCCCTCCCGCCGGGAGCACGGAGCCCCTTCCCGGCGGCTCTCACCGCCCCGCCACCTTAACCTAATAAAGGAGGGTAAACACATGATTTTGCATGAAATTATATTCCTTAATGAATTAATAATAGGTTTACAATTTTCAACTCAACAAACGGAAATGCAGGCGTCTTTGTGGTGCGGTGTTTGGGAACGCGGCAGCTCCGACTGCCTCACGGGAGGGGTGCCTCCTGGGGAGGGTGGGGAGGGGCCCTCCCTGCTGGGGAGCTCACGGACCAGGACAGAAAACGCTGCAATGAAGCCTCTTCTGTAAACTGGCCCGTCTGTGTGAGAGTCTCATGTTCAGTCAGGATCGGAATGTGTTTGTCTTTAATGCAGCTCTTTGTCTCCGCACTCATGACCCTGTGGCTGCAGCCCCTCGCGCCGCCCCCGCCCCCGGGTGGCTCATTGGGTGGCGCGTCGTCTCATACACCACGAGGTTGTGGGTTCGATTTCCGGTCAGGGTGCGATGGGAGGCAACCAATTGATGTTTCTCTCTCAC
>NW_006282196.1:291797-292652 GCF_000327345.1 Myotis davidii
CTCTCTAAAATCAATAAAACTATCCTCGGGTAAGAATGAAAAAAACCTTCCTCCGATGGTAAAAGCAATGCCCACTCATTGTAGAAAAATCTAGAAACAGGGGCCCCTATAAAGAATGGAGAGAAGCTGCCTCGACCCCACCACGCGGAGCGGCTCCAGCCGACGTGTGCACGTCTCTCCTTCCACACGTGCACATGGATTCGCGTGTCACGGCGTCTGCGTCCGAGCGACGGGCTTTCTCCCTCTGCGTTGCACTGTGACGAGTCTGCGCTTTTTCTGAAATGCCCTCAAAATGTCCTGCTGGTTGGGTCATATCCCCCTGTGTGGCTGCCACGGTTATGAAGCCATGCGTCAGGTCTCCCTGTGGCTACACCATCACAGAGACCTTCCTGCCCAGCCCGGCCCGTGTGGCTCAGGGGTTGGCCATCAACCCGGGCACCAAGAGGTTGCCGGTTCGATTCCCGGTCGGGGCACAGGCCCGGGCTGCAGGCTCGATCCCCAGTGGGGGGCCTGCAGGAGGCAGCCGATTGGTGATTCTCTCTCATCACTGATGT
Organism: Myotis davidii; assembly: GCF_000327345.1. Lineage (NCBI taxonomy): Eukaryota > Metazoa > Chordata > Mammalia > Chiroptera > Vespertilionidae > Myotis > Myotis davidii. The sequence continues at coordinate 292,352 of NW_006282196.1, forward strand.
TTCTCTCTCTTCCTCTCCCCTCCTCTCTCTCTAAAAATCGATAAAAATGTATATTAAACACACCTCCCCGCAGGGACCTCTGCGTGTGCATCAGCCCATGGCGCCCTGACCGCCGGAGTCACAGCAGGCACAGTGCCCGGTGTGACTGTCTGCCTCCTCCCTCCTCAAAGCAGACACCATCATGGGGAAGGGCATCGAGAGCCTCTCCATGCACGTTGCCAGGCTGCTTTATGCAAAGGTCATGCCAGTTTACACTCACCCGTTGCCTGGATCGCCTTGGCTGGCGTGGCAGGGGGCCCCG
>NW_006282196.1:292715-294913 GCF_000327345.1 Myotis davidii
GAGGAGGCGATGTCAGTGTTCTCACTCGGCCGATAAGGACTCAGAGATGACGCGCGTGTAAGCGGTGGAGGCAGCGATCAGCGAGCAGCCTGACTCTGTGCCAGGTGCTAACAGCTGGATATAAATTCTCTTTAGAGAGCCGCGTGCAGTTAGGAAAGAGGAGTGTCTTCCGTGGGTTTCTGTCTGTTCCACACGTGACAAGCGAAAGGACCAATATCTTCAGAGTTTACAGTCTCCTTCAGTCCTCACAGGCTACACCGACGTGGTCTACGTGGGAACCCACCCCCTTCTGGCTGGTGCACACCCTGGGGGCAGACGCTGATTTTTATTTTTATTTATATACTCGAGGCCCAGTGCACGAATTCCTGCAGGGGAGGGGTCCGGCCGGCCGCCCTGATTGGGGCTGATTGGGGCCGGTCGGCCGGGGGAGGGGCCGCAGGAGGTGAGCAGGCTGGCCGTGCTCCCGGTTGGGGTGGGGGCTGATCGGGGCCATAGTGCGCCTCAAATCAAGCAGTTGTTCCTGTCTTTCCGGTGTTCCGGTCTCTTGGCTTTTATACATATAGATATGTTTGTTATTGATGTCAGAGAGGAAGGGAGAGAGAGATAAAAACATCAGTGATGAGAGAGAATCATGGATCCGCTGCCTCCTGCACGCCCCCCACTGGGGATCATGCCCCCAACCAGGACGTGTGCCCTGACCGGGAATCGAACTGTGACCTCCTGGTTCCTAGGACGACGCTCAACCACTGAGCCCCGCCGGCCGGCCAGCCTGATTCTTACATTGAACTGAATAATGGCGCGGGGCCTACAGTGTGTCGGGCATTCTAAACGAACCCAGGCACGGAGACATTCGTAAGCGACACTGCATGAATGTAACCCCGTCAAGGCCACAGCCATGGGCGGTTTCTGTGGAGTCCTTGTCCTTGGGGAGCGCACACCTTAACAGTTAGCTTCGCCGTCTCCCCGCCTGCAGCTTAGCTGTAAGCCTGCATTGAAGGTGAAGGATGGAGAACGGCCCGCCGTCTGAAATCTCCGTGTCTTCTGTCTTTCTATTTCGAAGGACGACGTGAGGAAAAGGAGTCTTAGATGAATGTCCTCAGCTTTCACCAGCTGAAGCGATAAATAAGTGGCTGGTGGTGTCTGCAGTTGAAAGCAAGAACACGGGAAGGGGGTGTGTGCATGAGGCCTCCTCCATCACCCTCCGGGCACAGCCCCTGAGCCCCATCAACGGATTCTGAGGCGCCTGCTGTGGGCCAGCCTGGCGTGGGATCCTAGGGTGCAAGTTAGCGGTTTACAGACGAGCCGGAGAAAGGACGCGTTGACTTAGGAAATGGAAGCCTTAGGCTGTCCAGGGGCAATACCGGTGCTGCGTAAGGGACAGCTAGCCATGCCTTTGCTTAGAAAGGACTGATGGTATCCAAAAGCCTTAATCGGAACAGGACCTGCATGTGACTAATAGCACAGCGATCAATGGTGATGCCCTAACAGCGTTCGTGTCGTGGGAAGAGCAGGCTGTTCTTGTCTGCGAAGCCATCGTAGCCGCGATGAGCTGTCACTGCTACGGAGCAGCCAGTGAGTACCAGCTCCGACATCCGCGATGGTGCTCGATTCTTGGCTGGCTGAGTGGTTTTGCCCAGCGACGCCGTGACCGCCCCAGGGAGCAGATGCCACCCACCTTGCGCTCACTTATGGGATCTGGACTCATCGCCACCGAATTCAGACCAGGAAAGACAATTCCCTCTTTTTTTTGTTTTTAAAGAATACATTTTTACTGATTTCAGAGAGGCAGGGAGAGGAGAGGGATAGAAACATCAATGATGAGAGAGAAGTATTGATCTCATGCCTCCTGCACGCCCCACACTGGGGATGGAGCCCACAACCCGGGCATGTGCCTGACCGGGAATCTAACTGTGACCTCCTGGTGCATAGGTCGACGCTCAACCACTGAGCCCCGCCGGCCGGGCAAGAAAAATCCCTCTTACCCGGGAGCTGAGTCCCGGAGAAGGGAGATTCTGGCTGAATAAATGCTCAGAGACGGACGGGGGAGAGAGCTGCGCTCCCTGCCAGCTTTGTTCCCGGAAACCCGGCGAGGTGCCCGGGCCACCTGCGTACAGAACGCGGGAGTGCGCTTTGTAAACTTTCCAAAGGGGGTGCAGCACGCACAGCGCTGTGCGCCGGCTGTGCCGCGTGGCGGACGG
>NW_006282196.1:295025-295420 GCF_000327345.1 Myotis davidii
TCGGTTTGTTTTGCTTATTTTTTCAAACATCAAGTAAAGATAACCACGGAGCCCATACCCTTTCCTGTCGGCTGTTGTGATTTAACGCCCCATCCGCGCGATCAATCCACGCCGCTCGCCACGGCACAGACTCTCTCTTCGCCGCCGGTTGTCAAAACAGCCGTGATGGATCCCCGTCTCCCTGTTGATGGGCAGCGGGACTGCTTCCCTACCCGGCCGTGGAGCAGTGCCGCCCGGAACGTTCTGGGCTTTTTCTGGTTTGTTTCTGGTGACTGTCCAGGCACATTCCGGCAGCAGGAGCGGGGCCCCTCCTCCGCCCAGCCTCACGCGGTTTCGAGGGGCCTCCTCCCGTGTTGGGGCTGGCACCCTCATTCCCTGACAGGGGCCGGCGACGT
>NW_006282196.1:295648-295925 GCF_000327345.1 Myotis davidii
GGGGTTGGTTTGGTTCTGAAAAGTGTGCTCTCATCTGGCCGGGGTGACTTCGTGGATGAGTGTCGACCTCTGAACCAGGAGGTCACAGTTTCGAATCCTCAGTCAGGGCACATGCCTGGGTGGCAGGCTTGATCCCCAGTTTGGAGAGTGCAGGAGACAGCCAATCAATGATTCTATCTCATCATTGATGTTTCTCTCTCTCTCCACCTACCCCTTCCTCTCTGAAATCAATAAAAATAGGTTAAAAAAAAAAAGAAAAAAATCATGGAGCCCTTGC
>NW_006282196.1:296677-297250 GCF_000327345.1 Myotis davidii
CTCCTCCCATCCTGGGAGCGAAGACACACCTCAGGCTCAGGGAGCCCTGCCCGGGCCGACCCCAATGCCACCTGGCCCGGAGCCCATCAGCTAGTCAGCGTTTAGCTAAGTAGTCTGGCACTTTTAAAAAATTATATATTTGTTTGATTTCAGAGAGGAAGGAAGAGGGAGAGAGAGAGAGAAACATCAATGATGAGAGAGAATCATGGATCGGCTGCCCCCTGCACGCCCCACACTGGGGATCGAGCCCACAACCCGGGCCTGTGCCCTGACTGGAATCGAACCCTGACCTCCTGGTTCATAGGTCGATGCTCAACCCCTGAGCCAGCTGCCAGGCCAGGCTGCTTTAGCTTCTGAGCAACCTCCATTGATTCATGGAGGGTGTGGGGGAGAGGTTTCGGGAAGGACAGACAGACAGGGGAGGAAAGGAGGGTCTGTCCCTGCTTCTGGGGGGACCGCCCGGTGCAGGGGTCTGTCCACGTTGCCCCTTCCTGACGCCGAGCATGTAACCTGCAGGGAGGTGGCAGAAGCTCCCACTCGAGGCTCTGCCATCTGTCCAAGACGGGGGGGCCT
>NW_006282196.1:297342-300677 GCF_000327345.1 Myotis davidii
CTTGGCTGGGCTCCTCCCTGACTCCCGGGCAATCTCCCAGAGTTCCCAGATGTCCAGGTGTGCACTATGATGACAAACACCAGGTTCATAGGAAAATCATGAGGACAAAGGAAATGGTAACATATATTTTTAACAATAATTTTTATTGATTTCAGAGAGGAAGGGAGAGGAAGAGAGAGATAGAAACATCAATGATGAGAGAGAATCATGGATCGGCTGCCCCCTGCACGCCCCACACTGGGGATCGAGCCCACAACCCGGGCCTGTGCCCTGACTGGAATCGAACCCTGACCTCCTGGTTCATAGGTCGATGCTCAACCCCTGAGCCAGCTGCCGGGCATCAGCACTTGTTTTTGAGCCAAACGACTGGCATTCATCCGCTCTGTTCGGTCAGCGCCCTGTTGGGCAGAGGGTCGCTGGCGCTGGAGGAGCTCATGGCGGGTCCTGACTCAGCCCCGGGGCCGCCGGGAGGGGCCGGTGCCTGCCGCCCGCTCCGTTATTAATCACTGTGCATCTGGAGTCCTCTCTGCAAACATATTTCGCTGCCGACAAATATATTTGTGCAAACTTTCTCTAATAAATCTTGTGTCAGCCGGCTATTGTCTCTCTTCACACGGCGTCTCCGGATGAAATATTTAAACAATATACGAGCAATAATAAAAACCGCTCGCCGCAGTCACTTTTGTTTTAGGAAAACAGACTGCAGCGGCGGCAGGCCATCGCTTACAGGCCTCCCCTCCGGGCTGCGTGCCCTCCGCGGGGCGTGCCCAGCTCTGAGACCCTCGGAGGGCCCCGCGTTCTCCCGGCTGCAGGGGGAAGGGCAGTACCACTGTCCTCCTGAGAGAGGCCGTAACGCAGCCGAGAAAGCAGCAAGAGCCTCTTTGAGCTGCCCCCCCTCACCCGCTCCCCGTCCTGCCCTCTGAAAAAGGACACAGGCACCTGGCTGCCGTCTTTCTCCCCGACTTGCCGCTCACGGGGTCCCCCCTTTGTGAAATGTACCCTCACTCTCCCCTAAGGGGCGTGGAGGACAGGCAGGTACAGGTCCGCCCGCCTGTGGTCCCTGCACCGATTCAGCCACATCAGAGGGATGCTCTACCTGAGATGCCAAGAAGGAAACTTGTTTGGTGCCAACAGCTCAGCTGTGACACGAGCTGCACCCCTGCGGTGTGCGGGGGCCGTAATGGGGGTGGCCGGGGCTGGAACATCTCCCTGAGGCACCGGCTCCCCTGGTTCGGGGGCTCCCGCTCCCTCCCCCGGAGGCAGGAGGCTGTGTTCCTGATGGAGCTGCCTGGCCCAGGCCGGTCCCCTGGCTGAAACAGGACTCAGGGTTCCTCTAAGGCAGCGGTTCTCAACCTGTGGGTCGCGACCCCTTTGCGGGTCGAACGACCCTTTCACAGGGGTCTCCTAAGACCATCGGAAAACACATATATAATTACATATTGTTTTGTGATTAATCACTATGCTTTCATTATGTTCCATTTGTAACCATGAAAATACATCCTGTATGTCAGATATTTACATTATGATTCATAACAGTAGCAAACCTATAGTTATGAAGTAGCAACGAAAATAACTGTATAGTTGGGGGTCCCCACCACATGAGGAACTGTATTAAAGGGACGCGGCATTAGGAAGGTTGAGAACCACTGCTAAGGGCTGCTCAGAGGGCTCCAGGAACAGTGAGCTGCTTCATCATTGAGCTGTAACACTAGCGAACTTTCAAACTTTAAAAAAAATTTTTAAAAAAATTTATTTATTAATTTCAGAGAGAGAGAGAGATTGATTTGTTGTCCCACCCGTCCATGCACTCATTGGTTGACTGCAGCCCCCCCTTCTTCTGTCCCTGTGGATCCTGCAGGGTCTGCACCTGCAGGGGCGGGGGGACTGCAGTGGTCACTCCTGTCTAGGAGGCCGGTGCCAGGTGGGGAGGGCGGTGCCAGGTGGGGAGGGCGGTGGGTGTGGGTGTGGGCGTGGGAGTCATCTTTCCTGGAGCAGACCATAGACATTTAAAGACAATAATGAAATGGGGTCCATCTCCTTTGCATCACAGCCCTGTGCAGGTGATACTTCCTGACATGAGATGCCACCGGGCCCAGGGCATCACATTCAGGGCGTGGCCTTCCTGCGCCTGGACCGCCCAGGACAGGTCTCGGCTCCCAACCGGCTTCCGGATGGAGCCCCCTCGGCGTGAGGAGGCCAGTCCCTGTGTCACGGAGGCACTGGGTCCCCTGCGGGTCCTGCCTGGGACACTTGGGGCCGTTTGGTAGCGTCATCCCTCCACAGCGACCACGTTCCCTGCGCACAGACCCCCGCGTAGGGGCCTCGTGCGCCAGCGTGCGGCGGGGTTCCAGCAGAATTGATGGCCCGCGGCCCCTGCGTGATGGTTTCTAATGGGCTGACGGGAGAGATGAGCCATTAGTCGCTGTCGCACGCCGCGAGCATCATCTCTGTGGGCAGGAACCGGCATCTGCCGCTCGGCGAGCTCCGGGCTGTTCCCCGGAAAAGGCTCGGAACTGGAGGGTTGTTCGCAGGTTTCCTGTAGTTTCTGCCAAAAGTGGGCGGGGGGGTGCCTCGGGGACAGAGAGTTAGGCTCGCCCTGCCTTCTGCACCCCCCAACCCCCTTCATCACTTTCCTGTTTATTTCTCTCCCAAGCCACGGCCACGCTCGGGAAAGGGTGTGGGGTCAGAGGGGCCTGAACTTAGACTCGGGTTTGACGCCTTCTGGCTGCAGGGTCTTCCACGTGGGGAGCCTCCGTGTCCTCCCTGGGAAATGGGGGAGCTACCCTGGCCTGGGGAGTGGTGAGCGGGTGCCTGTGGGGCACTCGGCCTGTGTCCTCCCAGCATTTCCCCTCCGCCCCTCCCAGCGCCTCAGGCATCCACCCTCACTCCTCCTCCACCGGACAAGGCAGCGGACTCTGTCCCAACCGTGGGTGGGCTCACGCGGGAGCATGGTGGCCTCTCGTTCTCTCGTTTCTTCCTCCTCCTCCTCCTCCTCGTCGCTGAGCGGCCCAGCCAGCGCCTTGTTGTCCTTGGAAAACGCGCTGAAGCTCCGGGCAGACGGGGTGTGATCCGGGCACTAAGACCAGCTGCTCTGATTAGGGGTCAGTGGGCGGGGCCAGGCCCCCGGGTCAGTGCCGACAGTCCAGCGGAGCCGGAGAGACAGAGTTAGGATCGTGGCCGGTGGTAGAGAAGCAGGTGAGCGGTGGGGAAGTGGGCTACAGGCATAGGGGGCGGCAGGGCAGGCTGGTGGGAAACAGAGTGGCCTGGGGCTGGGGAATCCGAGACTCAAAGGGGCCTTGGATCCCACAGCAGACGCTGTTCATCCTCTCCCCATT
>NW_006282196.1:301081-303148 GCF_000327345.1 Myotis davidii
TCCAGCCCTCCAGCCATCCATCCACCCATCCATCCATCCACTAATCCATCCATCCAACCATCCATCCATCCATCCAACCATCCATCCACCCATCCATCCATCATCCATCCATCCATCCATCCATCCATCCATCCATCCACCCATCCATCCACCTCCATCCATCCACTCATCCATCTATCCATCCATCCATCCACTCATCCATCCACCCATCCACCCATGCATCATGCATCCATCCATCCATCCATCCTATGGATATCTATGTATCCTATGATAGCCACCATTCTATGGATATCCATCCATCCTACGGCATCCATCCATCCAATGGCTACCCATCCATTCTATTGTTATCGATTCATCCTTTGGCTAGCTATCCATTCTGTGGGTATCCATTTATCTAAGGCTACCCACCCATCCTATGCTGTCTGTCAATCCTATGGCTATCAGTCCATCCTATGGATATCCATGCAGCCAATGGGTATCATCCTACCTATGCTATCCATTCATCCTATGGCTACCAATCCTCCTATGGACACCCAGCCATCTATGGACACACAGACATCCTGTGGCTATTCCGCCACCTATACATGGGAGCTAAGAGGTAGAGGCAGGGGTCAGGATGACCGTGATGGCCCCCCCCCCCCACCATCTGAGGTCGGTGTTCTGCAAGGCAGACCTGGAGAAGCAGGTACCCGTGAGTGAGTGCACACAGCTGACTATGTGCCCAGGGACCTGGCACGTCGCTCAGGAAGGATGTGCTGCTGTGAGAGCCCTTCAGTCCTGCCGGGGCGGCAGCGGCACAGCGTCTTGCCTGAGGCTGCCTGTGTGTGGAAAGCTTGTCTGCAGCGGTGGTTTCAGCCGCCGAACCCACAGGGAGGCCAGGAGCTCCCTGGCGTTAAGGCTGGAGGTAACGCCGGAAGGAGCCCTGTGCCCGCTGGCGACTGAGGGAGCTCCCGGCTCCTGGGTGCTCTCCGGCAGGCTCCGGGGGGAGGGTGAGCCGGGCAGGAGACAGCTGAGGCTGTGAGCTATCTCACTCCTCCCCATCGTGCCTAGGAGAACCGACACAGCCTCTAGGATAACCAGGTCACAGGGGCAGAAAGGTGAAGGGCGCTCCCACTCCCCCGCAGCTGGCGCGAGCCCCCGCGGGAGCCCAGGGCCAGGCACGGAAACACCACCTGCGACGTTGTTCTTTTCTTTTTAAATATGTTTTTATTGGTTTCAGAGAGAGGCAGGGAGAGGGAGACAACCAGAGAAACACCAGTGGTGAGAATCATCCATCAGCTGCCTCTTCCCGCCCCCTACTGGGCATCGAGCCTGCAACCGGGGTATGTGCCCTGACCTTCTGGGTCATGGTAGATGCTCAACCAGGGACAACCCAGCGGGGGCTGCTCTGCTGTTCTCCAGGTGGGAGGAGCCAGCCTCAGCTCCAGGCCTCTCTTCGCGGCATCTCCAGCCTGGACCACCTACATGCCTTTCGCAGACAGTGGCCTTGTGTCCTCCTTGCTCCCCACCTCTCGGACACCCCCCGCCCCCCGCCCCGCAGCTGAAAACACAGTGTACACGGACGCCATGCCTCGAGGCACTTTCCGGCGTGTCCGGGAAGCTGAGCAGCAGCAGGAGAGAGGACAGTGCTGGCAGGGAGCCCAGCGTGGCTAAGTGGCCGCATCCCCAGGGAGGGGGGGCCTCGGACGCAGGCTGAGCAGCTGTGGCGGAGCCGCCCCCCCACCCCCCGCTCCCCGCCGTGTTGCCGCGGGAGCTGTGATTGATCCCAATCAGCCATTTGTTACAGGGGAGGAGAGGTGTCGCCACACGCTGTGTGTTTATCCCGCTCGGAACCAACACAGACATCCTGGTTCAAGAGGCTGTCGCCGAATCGCTCCGTCCTCCTCTCCCCACCTCCTAGCAGGTGCTGCTCTGGATGCCGGCAGCGCCCAGGTGGCCCTGATGGGCGTGGGCGACGCTCAGGTGCAGGTGGCCCGAGGCTGACGGCTGGCGGTAGGGGGCCCGGGCAGGGGAGGGGGGAGGTCCAGGGAGTTTCCGTGACGAATAGGAGAGGGAAGGGGTGTCCTC
>NW_006282196.1:303243-303602 GCF_000327345.1 Myotis davidii
GACGGGCCCACCCCGGCTCCCCATTCCCAGCTCCCCCCGCTTCCCTCGGTCCTGGGCGCCCGCAGTGTCCTGGCCAGGCTCTCTCTGCCCAGCAACCTGCCCGCGCCCCTTCCACGCCCACCCTCCGCCTCTCACCCGCCATTCAGCGCTGCACACCCCCAGCCCACCCAGCCTCACCTCGAAGACGATGACCGTACCTTCATTTAGAGCAGCGGTTCTCAACCTGTGGGTCGCGGCCCCTTTGGCGGTCGAAGGACCCTTTCACAGGAGTCGCCTAAGACCATCCTGCATATCAGATATTTACATGACGATTCATAACAGTAGCAACATGACAGTGATGAAGTAGCAACGAAAATAAT
>NW_006282196.1:303772-304020 GCF_000327345.1 Myotis davidii
CTCGGCCCCATAGACTGTTGACGGGGCCTGACTCGGCCAGATGCGACAGGAATTGAAACTCTGAGGCGATGAGAATGTTGAGCTGCCAGCTGCTGTTCCCGGGGCCAGGACGGGGCGGGAGGAGAGCAGGCGCTCGATGTGTGATGGTGGATTAGTGGGCGGCCCCCGCGGACACCTCAGGGTGCAGGGGCCGCGTCTGTGAAGAGAAGAGCCGGGCGCAGGAGTGAGATGGAGCCAGGTGGTCCCTC
>NW_006282196.1:304803-307378 GCF_000327345.1 Myotis davidii
ATGAGGCTGCAGTCCAGGGGTGTCAGCAGCAGAAACCAGGAGTCACTTGACGTCTAATACCTTCCAAAGTTGGCTGGGGCTCCCCATCACTCAACGGGGCAATTGGCAGTCCTGTGGACACTCTATCAGGCACTGTTCTCATGTTACACAGCCCAGGTCCTCCTTCAGATCAGGCATGGGCAGGGAAATAGGCAGCTCAGACAATGGAGCTGGAAGGGACATGAGGCTAAGTGGCTGGAGCCCAGGCATGGGTCCTGATTTATGGAGCCAATTTCATCCTCTGGATGAGGAAGGGTGGGCCAGGTTCCTGACAGACTCCGGATGAGCCATAGCGTCTAAGAAGAACTCAGGCAGGACCTGATGTCCCTCAGTTAATCTAGAAGGGATCCAGATTTTCTAGGGTGTAAAGCAGAGGTTCTCAACCTGTGGGTCGTGACCCCTTTGGCGGTCGAACAACCCTTTCACAGGAGTCGCCTAAGACCATCCTGCATATCAGACGTTTACATGACGATTCATAACAGTAGCAACATGACAGTGATGAAGTAGCAACGAAAATAATTTTGTGGTTGGGTCACAACATGAGGAGCTATATTTAAAGGGCCAGAGGTTGAGAACCACTGATTTAGAGACAGAGCCGGACGAGGGCCTCAGCCTGAGCGTCCTCTTCCCAGGGCCGGGCGTCCGTCCACAGCAGAGACCAGGGAGGCAGGGCGCTCAGTGGGGCCCCGAGTGCCCGTCCCGGACGTACATGCCTGTCTAACCCCCGGCTGTGAGGGTGGCGGGTCCTGCTCCATGACGGAGGCATGTCGGCAGCACAGGGGCCTTCGCGGGAGATGACGCGGCTGCCTGACACGAGAGACTCGGACACACAGGGGGAGACGATGCCGGAGTCTCCATTGCTGGTCGGGGAGGCCGCGGGGCAGGGGCTGTGGGTGGCCTCCAGGCAGAGAGGGAACCTGACTGACAGCCAGCAAGGGGGCGGGTCCTTAGTCCTCTCCCTGCCACAGCTGCCAAGGACCTGGATGCGGCCAGAAGTGGACCTTCCCAGGCCTGGGCTGGGAGCACCGCTCCTCTCCGTCCCGCGCGCAGGGCCCTGAGCAGGGATCGCAGCCACTGGCCCAGACGCATGACAGCAGACTGTGAGCTGATACCCGGGGGCTGGACTAGGTCCCTGAGTCCTGGCCATTCGTTAGGCTGCAGAGATGGCTGCTAACACCAAGCGAGCACCTGCACTTCCCGTTCCTGTCCTCACCCCCCGCCCCCCCCCCCCCAGCCTCGGCCCCATAGACTGTTGACGGGGCCTGACTCGGCCAGATGCGACAGGAATTGAAACTCTGAGGCGATGAGAATGTTGAGCTGCCAGCTGCTGTTCCCGGGGCGAGGACGGGGCGGGAGGAGAGCAGGCGCTCGATGTGTGATGGTGGATTAGTGGGCGGCCCCCGCGGACACACCTCAGGGCAGGGGCCGCGTCTGTGAAGAGAAGAGCCGGGCGCAGGAGTGAGATGGAGCCAGGTGGTCCCTCTCCACCTGTGTTTCCTAGACGTCACGTGATGACTTCCTGTCAGCTCCCCTGCCGGGACCCACTTGAGATTTCGGCGACGGGCTCGCTCTGCATCCTCCTGTGAGTCTGATTAGCCGGGCTCAGTGCTCGGCTACAGGTCTGTGCTGGCCCCTGGGGAGCCCCACTCCCCGCAGGAGCCCAGACTTCGCCACCGGGTGCGTTTCCGGCTGCCAGCCCCTGGCGCCAAGGCTCCTGTGCCTGCACCCCGGCAGACCGGGCATGGATCGCCGCTCAGCTCCGGGCGGCACAGAGGCCCCTTGGGGAGATCGGTGGGAAGGCTGTATTTTATTACCAGTTCCCCCCACAGCTCCCAGGTTGGGCTCCAAGACACGGGGCCTCGGCCTCAGGAGGCGGGGCATGAGCCGGAGCCACCTGCTTCCTCCTGGGGTGCATCTGGAGGAAAGACAAGGGCGCTGGTGATGGCAGCAGCAGTCATACCATCGCAGGGAATGTGCGAAAAAACTCGACCCCGTCAGCGATGCCAGCTCAGTGCTGACGGGAGGTGCTACCTTCGGGATCCCCCCCGGGGCTCTCGTCTTGCTCCTGAAGCCACTTAGAGACCCTTGTGAAGTCTCCGAACATCCAAACCTTTCCTTTTGTTTGGTTGTATTGCTCCTTCATTAAGAAAGCAGTTGGTTGGGTGTCATCCATGCACCAAAGAGTTGCCGGTTCCATTCCCGGTCAGTGGCAGGTGCCTGGGTGCAGGATGGATAGCCTGCAGGGGGCGTGCAGGAGGCAGCTGATCTCACACACTGATGTTTCTCTCTCTCTCTCTTCCTTCCTCTCGCTCGAAATCAATAAACTATTCTTTCATATAGTATTTTAAAATATGTTTTATATCTATATTTACTGATTTCAGAGAGGAAGGGAGAGGGAGAGAGAGATAGACACATTAACGGTGAGAGAATTATTTGTTGGCTGCCTCCTGCACGCCCCCCGCTGGGGATGGAGCCGAAACCTGGACATGTGCCCTGACTGGGAATCAAACCGTGTCCTCCTGTTCATAGGTGGCTG
>NW_006282196.1:307444-310071 GCF_000327345.1 Myotis davidii
CGGGCGGCTTCCCCTGTGCGTGGCTTTCCCTGGGCATCGGCCCAGCAGGGGAGTGGAGGGCACCGCTCTCTGGTGTCCTTTCTCAATCCGACTTGCAGAGGCTGCAGCCTAAACAGGGCGGATGCTGGGTAAGCAGCGTTGCGTTTGCATTAAGGAGAGCCACGAAGGGGGTCGCTAGCTCACAGCCTATGAAAAGGGCCAGACTCTCCCGTTTCCCCGAGTGGCTCCCCTGGGTCTCACGCGCGATCCTCTTAGCTCCATGAGGGCGTGTGTGCACAGGCCGCCTTCCGATTTGTGTTTCAACTGCGGAAGCTAATGACACAGAATTACTTCGGCTTCGCCAGCGCGACCTACTTACCGGAAATGTCATGAAGGCCTTCCCAGAAGCCAAGCACACCTTCCCACCGACGGCAGATGACAATCGAAAAGCCACAGGCTCGAAGAATACAGCTTTGCACGCGTCTCAGTGGCTGGGAGCTTCAGACCATCTAACTGTCCTTCCAGGAGTCAGAGTGCTCCCTGCATGGAGACCAAGTCCCACCCTCAGCCCCGCCTCCGCCTGAGGGTCTCTCACAGGAGCCGCTCACTGCGCATCTCCCAGGCGGGACAGGGGTGGGGGGCGGGGAGGACAGCTCGTCCGTGATGCGTCCACAGGCTTCACCAGGCTGGGCAGGGCTCACCCCTCTCCTTCCTTATATTCAATCCCACACACTAATGAAGGACCTACTGTGTGCGTGGGAGGCGGTGGAATTCAATGGTTCAGCGTGCAGGTTCTGGGGCACCAAGTTGCCTGTGTTCAAGTCTCAGTGCTGCCCTGGCCGGTGTGGCTCAGTGCATAGAGCGTCGGCCTGCGAACTGAAGGGTCCCGGTTCGATTCCGGTCCAGGGCACATGTCCGGGTTTCGGGCTTGATCCTCAGTGTGAGGCGTGCAGGAGGCAGCCTATCCATGATTCTCTCTCATCATTGATGTCTCTCTCTCCCTCTCCTCTCCTCTCTGAAATCAATAAAAATACATGAAAAAAAGATTTTCCGTGCAGCCACATAATAGCTCTTCCTCCCCAGAGTGACTGGCATGTGTGAGCTCAAGGTGCCCGCGGTGACTTCGGTGCCACGTGCTGTGTGATGCGGAGCACAGTTAGTCAGTGGCCATGCCCTTCGCCTCACTCGGTTATCCGTTTGGTTTGTTTCTGTGGGAGGACATTTAAGATCGACTCTTGGCAACTTTCGAGGAGGTGACACCCACTCTATCGCTGACTGATGGCCACGCTGCACAGCAGGTCCCAGCGGCTCAGTTCTGCCCTCACGGTGATGGCTCTGTCGCCAGCATCTGGCCGCCGGCTCCCTCCCAGGTCTCGGCGCGGCTCTGCCCTGGCCGTGGTCCCGCCGGAGCCCCGGGCTCAGCAGACAGACCTTCATGGCTTTCTCGACATGACTCTCTCCTGCCGGGTCGTCCCATCCAGGCCCATGACTCTCCATACACTCGATCCACCGAGGGCCCCAGAATTCACACCCCTCGCCGGGGCTGTGTCTTGGAACCCCAGACTCCGGTGGTCCCATCTCGTCCATGTGAAAGTCCACCCATGTCTTGGCTCAAACACCCAGACTGCTCCCCACATGGTCTCTCCCAGCCCCCGAGTCCTTCCCGCCTCCCCTGTCTCATCCGAGTGTCACCCAACCCTGTCGGCTCCGTACCCAGCAGTGCCCCCTTCCCGTGGGGCCACGTCCCAACGCCCCAGCGAGGAGCCACCAGCCACGCGGGCGAGGCTGCCAGACAGCGGCTCACACACCACGGACACGAGGGGCGGCCGTCCAGGCCTGACCTAGGTGGTGTTCACGTAACACACTCAGACCTGCAAGGGATGTTTGTGAGTTTATTTGAGCCAAACTGTCGACAGTTGCCAGGAAGCAAAATCTCAACGGACTGGGATGACGCCCCGGAGGATGGCGGTTCGTCCCCTTGTTTTATACGCGACAATCCAAGGAGGAGACGGACATGGGGCACGTGAACTCCATCGGCGATGGGTTAGGGAGGCGGGAGAAAGCAACGCGGGGAAGCTCTGCGATTGGATGAAAAGTGAAATGACGGACACACACGTCTTTCTTCTTTTCCTTAGGGGGCTGCAGGGCAGTTAACAGTCCAAACTAACTCGATAACAAGGAGGGGATCTGTGGTCTCGGTCCTGGTGCCCAGGACATGGGCTGTGCCCCGAGGGGTCCGGAAAAAGGGAAGTTGTAAGTTACCCCGACATCCCACAGGGTGTAATCTTAGCCGCAGAAAGACAACCGGCTCAGTGAAGGCAGACTGACCCTGTCAGGGAAGATAGCTGACCACCCACCACCACTGCTTTCAGGTAAAATTTAATGTCAGGCCACCCTCTGAGGAGACTTTAGGCCTCTGAGTCTGCAAGGCCGCCATGCAGGCCTGCCCTGCGCCTGCGAGGTGAGCATGGGCCCCCTTTTCTTCCACAGTGAGCACCACGGGTCCCCCTCCCTGTCCGCTCCCATCACATGCCCCTCCCGCGGGCCTGCCGGAGGTTCCCTTCGATCCGATGGTCAGACCTGGCTGCTTGCTTTACGTGCCCTCCCATCCATCCCCCATCCCATCCATCCCCCACCTCATCCATCCC
>NW_006282196.1:310124-311054 GCF_000327345.1 Myotis davidii
CCCCCCCCCACCACCCACCCCCACCCCATTCACCCCCCATCCCGTCCATCCTCCACCCCGTCCGTCCCCCACGCCATTCATTGCTGGGGTCCAACCCCAGCAGGTACAGGGGTCCCCAAAGGTGTGGACGGAGTTGGCGAAGAAGGAATGACACGGACACAGCGTTCAGTTGATCAGCAGCCTTGCCAGGATCTCTAGCCACAAACTCCAGCTAAGTTCTGTGTCCATGTTCTCTTGCTAGGTTCTCCAGCCAGGCTCTCCAGGTTCTCCAGGCAGGTTCTATAGCCATGTTCTCTCGCTAAGTTCTCCAGCCAGGTTCGGTAGCCAGGTTCTGTTCAGGATCTTTTGCCATGTTCTCTCCAGTGGAGTTCTTCTGTCTCTAGGTTCTGTGTAGGTTCTGTCTTCTAAGTTCTGTCTTCTAAGTTCTATCTCCTGTTGTCTTGTTGCATCTGTATTTATATCAGTTGATTCTAATCCTATCAATCTCTATTCCAAAGGTTAGGGCGTTTCTTATCTCCATTCCCGGGAGTAAAGATTATGTAGCTTAAGTGTGATTGTTCGTAGTTAAAGTGATTACCTACCCACCTGGCAGTTAAGGGGTTTTATTCCCTCCCTACCCACCCCGTCCATCCCCCGACCCGTCCATCCCCCATCCCGTCCCTCCCCCACTTCATCCATCCGTTTCCCTGCAGGCGGAGACCCTCTTTTCCTGCGTGATTGCAGGCCCATTAGAGCAGGGCCTTGAGGGCAATTTGCCGCCCTGCGAGGGTCCCGGAGCCGTCCCATTAGCCGCCCCCGGCTGCTGTGGGGACGAGGGAGAGCGTCTCGGGGTGATGGTTCAGGCCATCTTCTCCACGGGGCGCAGGGCTTCCAGGCGGCATTAAGCTAATGCTGGCCATCCCCCCGCTCTGCTCCGGGTGTGCGGGCCGC
>NW_006282196.1:311156-313213 GCF_000327345.1 Myotis davidii
TGGCCTCCATGGGGTCCCGGGGGGCAAGGGAGGGAGTCATTCCTCAGGATGGGTGTGGGGTAAGAGGCTGCGGCCCCTGACGCGGTAGGTTCTGAGCGGGACGCGGGCAGGAGCCCAAACGGTGCTCTTTCCTCATATTCGTTCAGGGCTTTTTTTTTTTTCTTTTACTTTTTAAAATATATTTTATTGATTTTCTACAGAGAGGCAGGGAGAGGGATAGAGAGTTAGAAACATCGATGAGAGAGAAACATCGATCAGCTGCCTCTTGCACACCCCCTACTGGGGATGTGCCCACAGCCAGGTACATGCTCTTGACCGGAATTGAACCTGGGACCCTTCAGTCCGCAGGCCGACGCTCCACTGAGCCACACCGGTCAGGGCTAGGGCATTTTTCTTTCCGCAAACTTTGAAGTGATTAGGACGTCGTTGGTTTGGAAGCCGAGCTGATGAGGGAGCAGGGGAGCCTTGGGGCCTGCAGGGTCCGGTGGGTGGGGGACGGGCAGAGATGCCCCGGGAAGGAATGGTAGCTGTGGGGGGGACGGTCCTGCAGGGGCGGCTCTGAGGGGCTCTCACGGGAGTGTGGCCCCTCCTGGGAGCTCAGTGGGAGGAGGGAGCTGCCGGCTCCCCAAGACCTTCAGCCTGGGGCCCCCGCGGCAGCCAGCTCCTGGGCGCCCCATGCAGGGCACTTGCTGGAGGAGTGGCGCCTCCCGGAGCACGCGGGGCCCAGGGCGGCGGGGCGACGACAGGGGCAGGCCCCAGCGGCTAACCTGCGGTGACCGTGGACAAATGGCACCCACACGGAAGCGGCAGAGGGTGGGAGCGCCCCGGCCCGCACAGAGCGGCGCTCCCTCCGTAAGTGGTTGTGGCTAGAACACGCCCAGTCGTTGGAAAATACAGGTGACATTAGTTGGCCCGAGGCTCCCAAACTGGATTCCATTTTGTGCAGGAATATGTGTGCGTACACAAACATGCATGTGTGCGAACATGTGTGCCTGTGAACATGTGTGTGCATGAACATGCATGTGGAGGAGCATGTGTGCGGGGTAGGGAGGGTAAGGAGAAAGAAGCATCTGAGTTTCTTATCGATGGGGACCTGAGAGGAGGAGGTGGCAGTCGGGGAGGGCGTGATCGTAGCGGTACGTTCACATCCGACTCCTAACAGCCCCGGGCCTGAGCCCAGCCATCACTGTCTGGAGCCTGAAAGCTCCCTCCTCCTAGGCCAGGGCCACCCCTGGCGGCTCCTCCCAGGGATCGGGGTCTCCCGCACCTGGGGGGGGGGTTACTCCAAGGCCCCAGGAAGGTGCCTTTGCCCCAACACCGGCTTTCAGGGTGGCTGCCCTCCTGTCCTCACGAACCCCCTCTACTCCCTTCGTCTCTGGAACTTGGGCATGTGACTGAGGGGGAGGGTCCTGGGCATGTGACTGAGGGGGAGGGTCCTGGGCATGTGACTGAGGGGGAGGGTCCTGGGCATGTGACTGAGGAGGAGGGTCCTGGGCTGGCAGCCCTGGGGAGTCCATGTGAGCCTGCAGCCAGCTCACAGCCGCCCTCGCTGCAGACGGCCCGAGCCTGTAAAACTAATGAGAACTAACAGCGTGGTCCCGCTGGCGGCTCTGCCAGGAAGGGGTGCGGCCCCTTGGCACCGGGCAATAACTCCAGGCTGGAAGGCAAATGAGGCGGAATGAGTGGCAAAGGCGATCTTTCAATAAATAGCACTTAAACCTGAGTGATGAATTGGCGGATAGAGGCACAATCTGGAAAATTACATCGCAGGTAGAGACAGGAATCTACGCAGCCAGGCAGGCAGGCCGGGGCCAGGGGTGCGGGGCAGGCAGCGGGGCGAGAGCGGTGTGGGGGCCACATCCTCAGCGCCCGCCCTGGGGGTGGACAGCAGAGAGACGTGGCCGGAGGAGGAGGAGGATGAGGAGGAGGAGGAGGAAAAAGCAAGTCGGGGATTTCAGCATCAGGCTGAGGGCTGAGAGCAGGCGGCGGAGTTGGGAGCCCGCTCAAGGCAACGGCGTGAAAGCTGATGGGAGACAGCACGGAGCACAGAGGAGGGT
>NW_006282196.1:313535-315989 GCF_000327345.1 Myotis davidii
GGCCGGATCCGGCTGCTCCCCCTGGTTCTCTGTGGACAGAGGCCCCGTGATGACGATGGTCGGGGCTTACGTTTCCAGCGTGTTCGACGGCGAGTACACGGCCACTGTTCCCCCTGCGTCTGCCCTTGGGCCCAGGTGCACACAGTGGACAGCGAGACGCCTCAGTCACAGCGGGGGCCGGTCCTGTCCCCTAAACGCCCCGCTCGGTTTCCTGCGAGTTATCCCACTGCCGGCCTCGCCTCTTCTCACTCCCCCTGAGGCCACACCCCCCTGTGGGCACACACTCGGGTGGGTTCTACCTCTGACAGACACACAGGCGTGTGTGGGAACAGGCGTGCTCTCTGCGCGGTCCCCTTGCGGAGCCTCACCTGGCTGGCGGACCCCCTCTCTCCAGTCATGCAGGTGAGCACCCAGGACACGGGAGTAACACACAGCAACCTCATCCAGGGGGCGCCAGTGTGGGGCCAAGAGCACCCCTGATCCCTCCGGCACCCCCTTCCGGAGGGAACCTCTCACACCATCTCCTCAAACCTCCAACCCCCTGGCCCCAGAACGCTCCCTCCCTGAGGATGGCCTCCCTCCCGGGAGCGAGTCCCACATGCGGCCGCCCTCACGTTCCCCACCCCGCCTGCCCAGGCCTGACCTGCCCTCCTCCCTGTGAGCAGGAGCGGCCTTCCCTCACCCGCCAGCTCCCGGCCGGCCCTCGCCCCCCCTCCAGGACATAGGCCACCAGTGGCCACGGCGCCCCTCGCTCCCAGGCTGTACCGAGAATATAGAAATGTGCAATATTATCTGCATCATTTGTCCAAACTGTTTTTATTCCACACGCGCCCATGCCAGCACCCTGAAGTTCAGAACGGCACCATCAGGGGACGTTTTGAAGATATTATCACACTCTTATCTGGCTTTCGTTGTTGTTTTTTTTCTGTTATAAAAAGTACAATGAAGGCGGCTTTTTTTGATCATCTTCTCATCCCTGGTGGCTTCTAAGCTTTTCATGTCCTTTGGTTTCAATAGAAACGCTTGGCGTGTGGATTCCATTGAATTCTGCTTGGGATTCATGGTGCTGGTGTGTCTGAGAATTAAAAATTTAAATGCGTTCTGTGTAATTTTCAGCCATCCTCACATTGAGTATCTTCTCTTCACTTAAAAAAAGCCTCTTCCTATTAACTGTTTATTCGTCACTTGCACTGTCTCTCTGTTTTGACCTTTGAGTCTCAGGGTCTCGGTGTTGTCTCTTTTTCTCCGTACGGCATTCCGGTAATCACTCCCGATCTATTTTCCCGGTTCACTACCTCGCTTTAGCCGGGGCTCTCGGTTTTTAGAAACAAGTGCACTGGATTTTAAACTTCAGGTGTTTAAGTTCACACCTGTTTAGCTCCTTTACAAACGTGTGCGGATGTTTTAATGCTTTCTTTTATTGGTTCTTGTTTTCACAGCCTTCATTTCATTTTAAAAGCTTAGACTTGCTGTTCGGTCTCTGAGCATGCTCATAGCAGAAGACGCTGTAGGTCTAGTTTTGCTGACTGTTGTTTCTGCCGACTCCCGTGCATGGTGGCTCATTTCTTCACTGTTTTGCGATTTCCGTCTGTGAGCTCACATTTGATCGATCTTCACCCGTGGGAACGCACAGGAGCCTGGGTGGAGATACGGTCCTCCTCAGAGGATCTGTGATTACTGCTGCCGTGCACCCCGGGGGGCACTAAGACCCGGGTTCTTATTCAGTGTCTCCCCAACAAAAAAAATCTGTAACGCTCCCTACAAGGCAAACGCTGCACATTTACATCTTTCAGGGATGAAGAAACGGAGATTGAGTGAGTTTCTGCGACTTGAGCAACACCCCACGGATGGTTTATGGCTTAACACACCTTCCCTCCACAGTGGGTACCCACGCCACCCTCAGCGCCACAGAAGGGAACACGGTTTTTCTTCTTGCCTCCTGTCTTAGCCCATTCTAGCTGCTCTAACCAAGGTAACGCTCCCTGGGTGGCTTAAATGGTAGCCTGTTTACCTCTCACAGTTCTGGCGTCTGGGGGTCCAAGATCAAGGTGTGGCCGACGGGGCGTCTGGTGAGAGCCCTGGCCTGGTTCAGAGAGGGCCGACCCCTCACTGTGTCCTCACCTGGCCGCAGATGAGGGGTCTCCTTATACGGACACTAATCTGGCCCCGAGGGCCCCACCTCCTGATCGGATCCCCTCGCAAAGGCCCCACCTCCTGCTGCCATCATGTTGGGGGTCAGGTTTCAACCTGTGAGTTTGGGGGAGACACCAGTCTACACAGTAGCTCCTCTTGCCTATTCCCCTCCCTGAGGCTGCAGTCCTTGGAGGGCCCAGCTTTTTGGAGGGGCCTCATCTTCACACTTCCATCTCTAAGGGACCGAGGTCTCGTCCTTTGCCCGTGTGCAGTTGTTAAAGCCACAGGTGTACGTCCCTGGTGTTGGCAATGGCCTTGGCG
>NW_006282196.1:316152-316675 GCF_000327345.1 Myotis davidii
AACTCCTGTTTCTTTGTTGGCTTGGAACGATTTTCTTTCCTTCCCCACGAGCTCAGCTTCTGATGGGAAGGCCTGTTTGTGGCCACGCACCCGGCACGGCCAGGTGATTTCCGTGGGATTGCTTTACGGACTTTCTCGATGGCTCTCTTGCCAGGCATGGACTTTGTCCTTTTCTGTTTGATGTGTGTTATTCATGCTTGGAGACCGGAGGGCGCCAGGCCCCGGTGGGTGGGCACCCGTCTGCGTGGCCCGGTTCTGCGACGTTGAAACGATAGCCGGTGGGAGTTGTGATTCCTTCCTTCCGCCCGTGTGCATCCCACTGCTCCGCGGCCGACTCGGGCACAGAGGCAATATTTCCAGCCGCATCCTTTGATCCTGGAGGGTTATCGGCTTTCTCCCTTTGAAAGGTTTCAGCGCCTGCCCGTTCCTTTCACGATCTCCAATGCTCTCCCGCGTCCAGGTACAATGTATTTTTTACTTCGCTCTCTATTTTTCATCTCTCCAGCTGGGCCTCGGGAGCCCT
>NW_006282196.1:316804-318943 GCF_000327345.1 Myotis davidii
GGCGCCGCCGTGTGTGGCTGGGCCGGGCCGGCCGTGGCTGTGACCGCGCAGACACCTGGAGGACTTGCCAATGTGCGGGTCTGACTTTGAGTCTGGGCGCAGCCACGTGTCTGCAGTTCCGGCTCTGAGGCGGTGCCCACGCTGCGGGCCAGGGTCTGGGGCCACGTGTTGAGAAGCGAGAGGCTAGAACCCTGTGCTCAGAGGGGTGATGGGGCCGCAGGGGGCCCGGCAGGGAACAGTCCGCACCACGTGATTCCGTCCACCAAGGAGGTGGGAGGGGGTGTCCACGGGGGGCAGTTTGCATCTCTGATCTAGTCCCTTGATTTCTTTTCAAAGTTAATCACAACGCAGACACCTCCTTTTTTAATTCTGTACGTTTTCTCTGTGGTGTTAGACTGTCTTCCCTCCATGTCACAAAATAATTAACCTTTATTCATTGATTGATAATCCATTCACTAATAATTAATAATTCATTCCCTTATAATCTTATTAACGCACTCAATCTCTACTCTGTGGCTGATGCACATTCATTGAGCGCCTGCTCTGTGGCGGGCATCGTTACGGTGCAGGGGGCACAGCAGGAAACGGAACAGTCTCACCCCTGTTTTTGTAGGTGAAGCGACGGCTGGATGCGGGAATGAGTGGACGCATGTGTGGACTGTGCGGCAGACACAGGCACTGCAGAGATTATAAAGAAGAAAGAACCAGTCTGTCCAGTGGGAAGGGGCCGGTGTGCTGGAGTCCAGGAGCGGGTAGGGAAGGCCTGCCTTTGTCAAGGTCACGTTGAAACAGAGGCCCAGGCAGAGGGCAGGCTCCTAGGCCCCACTGCAGGGCTCTGGGCACATTCAGGGCACGGATGTGTCCGGAGCCCAGCGATAAAGGGGGAAGTAGCAGGAAGTATGAGCAGATCCGTAGTGGAGACCGACGATAGGGACCTCACTGGACAGGAAAGAACTTGGGCTTTTGCTCAGGGATGGGACAGGGCTGGGTGTCTCTGGGCAGAGGATCCTGTGATATTATTTGCATTTTGAAGAGCCCGCCCAAGCTTCTCTGTTAACCGTCTGCAGGGGGAGAGGAGAGAAGGGGGGAGAGCACCCAGCAGGAAGGCAGTTGGGGCTGCTGTGGGATCACGGGGCTCAAAAGAGATGGCAGTCGTGTGGGTGGTAAAAAGTGGTAGGAGTTGGTGTATTGCAGAGGTAGGGCCTACAGAACCCCTGGGGGTCAGAGGTGGGGTGCAAAAGGAAAGGAGAGGCGTCAAGAACGACTCCGAGGTTTGAGGTTCGGGTCAAGAACTGCGAAGACAGGCATTTTTGAGCTATCAGAAGAAAAAGCGTGGGGTGGACACGACCATTATTCATAAACATGGAGGCGGTGGGTGGACAGTTGTATCTACACACCAGGAGCTCAGTGCAGAGATCCAGGTGTGCTCTGTATGTGGGGGTCACCAGCGTAGAGAACGTGTGAAAGCCATAGGCCTGGGAGAGGTTGCATAGAGGAGAGTGTGGCCTGAAAGGGATGAGGTCAAAGAGAGACCTCACTGGGCACTGTGACGTCCACCCACAAAGGATGGGGAACAAACACCAGCCATAAATAAATGTTCTGGCAACTCGATGTATTCCTCCCATGACCATAGAAGCTCACCCTTCTAGTCCATTTATAATGTCCTATAGAGCTGGGATGCAATGCCATGCTTTGGCCTATAGGTGGTGCAATTTGTCAATAGTGAACTAGTCAATAGCCATATATTTTCTTTTCCAATGACAGTTGACATACAATATTATATTAACTTCAGTTTTACAGCCATATATTTTCAACTTAAAGCTGAGGTTGTGTAACATAGTAAGTGAAGATTAAGCTCCAATGATTCCGTAAATTTTGGATTCTGTATATTAAATGTACTTAAAGTAACACACACACACACACACACACACACGGACACACCATTAACTTAGCATGGGTCCACTTTGCATGAAAATCCTTAATGTCCACCCACACAAGCAAACACGGAGATGGCACTAGCACTTATTTTCTCACAGCCCATATTCTGAATGTGATGTTAAACTTCACATCTCGGGTTTGGGATCAAAAATCTCGAGATGCTTTCTTTGCTCGGTCACCAGCTTGGCGCTTGGGCGTGTC
>NW_006282196.1:336338-336801 GCF_000327345.1 Myotis davidii
TGGCTCTCTTGCCAGGCATGGACTTTGTCCTTTTCTGTTTGATGTGTGTTATTCATGCTTGGAGACCGGAGGGCGCCAGGCCCCGGTGGGTGGGCACCCGTCTGCGTGGCCCGGTTCTGCGACGTTGAAACGATAGCCGGTGGGAGTTGTGATTCCTTCCTTCCGCCCGTGTGCATCCCACTGCTCCGCGGCCGACTCGGGCACAGAGGCAATATTTCCAGCCGCATCCTTTGATCCTGGAGGGTTATCGGCTTTCTCCCTTTGAAAGGTTTCAGCGCCTGCCCGCTCCTTTCACGATCTCCAATGCTCTCCCGCGTCCAGGTACAATGTATTTTTTACTTCGCTCTCTATTTTCCATCTCTCCAGCTGGGCCTCGGGAGCCCTTTCCAGCTGCGCACATCTTTTCTTAATCTGTGAAAATCTTGTTTCTAAAAAAAAAATTGCCTTTCAGTTTACCCTTCTC
>NW_006282196.1:338695-339024 GCF_000327345.1 Myotis davidii
TGATTCCGTAAATTTTGGATTCTGTATATTAAATGTACTTAAAGTAACACACACACACACACACACACACACGGACACACCATTAACTTAGCATGGGTCCACTTTGCATGAAAATCCTTAATGTCCACCCACACAAGCAAACACGGAGATGGCACTAGCACTTATTTTCTCACAGCCCATATTCTGAATGTGATGTTAAACTTCACATCTCGGGTTTGGGATCAAAAATCTCGAGATGCTTTCTTTGCTCGGTCACCAGCTCGGCGCTTGAGCGTGTCTCCGTCACCGGCGTCCCAGGTCCTCAGTTGTAAGGTGCCAATTGGTGCGGA
>NW_006282196.1:339066-339971 GCF_000327345.1 Myotis davidii
CCCCCCTTTCCCTGCGTCTCAGAGCCTAACTTTGAAAGGACGGCGCATCCCTGACTTGGCAGGGCAATCGCGAGCAGCTAAGACGCCGAAGCCGAACTTCCACTCACTAACGAGTTGTTAAATAATTAATAGGTTTGTGTTTAATTGCTTCTGTGTACATAATCTTGCCTTTTCTGAAAGCCATCATTAATTTTCAGTTAGTTCCACTCGAGGTAACAAGGCCTAATGCTTCCAGTTGGAGAAAAAAATGAATATTTATGAACACGGGCTGTATCGGGAGCTCGAGGAAAAAGAGGGTTATTCATCTCCTCCCCGTTGAGAAAGGCGGGGAGGAAATTGTCTGTCTTTGCCTCCGACGGCCTGTTTGGTTGGCAGCTTTAGATCTCTGACCTCGGCTCATGTCCCCTCACTCGAATTCTATGTTAAGTGTAAATTCCGTCGTCAAAAACTCCAGTTTTCCAACAGCTGCCCCTCAGACAGTCGCGCTTGCCCACGGCCGGAGCCCTCTGCCAGTGCTGGCTCCGCATGGATGCGGTGGGGGGCGCCTGTCCCCGGGGCGCAAGGGGGTGGCTCTAAGGCCGGGTGAGGTGTGTGCGACCACAGAGGAGAAGCCGGCCTCCAGTCTAGGTCCCTGCAGCTCACACTGGCAGACGCCAGCCTCCAGCGCCATTCCCTCTGGACACCCGTCCCTGAGCTCTGCAGGCGCCTGGTTACAAGACATTGCTGGGATCTGGGTTGACATTTCTCAGACTTTTTAGAAAGATATGTCTTGTGTATTAAATTTACTTAACACACACGAGAACACAGAGTGTTTAAAAATATGTATTGACTTTAGAGAGAGAGGAAGGGAGAGAGAGAGAGAGAGAGAGAGAGAGAGAAACATCAATGATGAGAGAGAATCATGG
>NW_006282196.1:340112-347769 GCF_000327345.1 Myotis davidii
GTATCCATCATCTGCCTCCTGCACATATCTTGCTTAGGGATGGAGTCTGCAACCCAGGCCTGTGCCCTGGGTAGGAATCGAACTGGCGACCCTTTGGCGCAAGGGGCAATGGCCAATCCTCTGAGCCACACCATCCAGGGCAGGGAGGGTTTCAAAAGATGTCAGATTAGGGGCAATTTATTTCCTTCTTTTCAGCTCTTATGCGCATCCATCGTCTGCCTCCTGCCCATCCCCTACTTGGGGATGGAGCCTGTAACCCAGGCCTGTGCCCTGGGTAGGAATCAAACTGGCGACCCTTCGGCACAAGGGGCAATGGCCAATCCTCTGAGCCACACCGGCCAGGGCAGGGAGGGTTTCAAAAGATGTCGGATTATGGGCAATTTATTTCCTTCTTTTCAGCTCTTATGCTTTCCGAGTCATTCCCCTTTCCCAGGTAACACACAATAAAACAGAAAAATCCACTCCGGTGGCTCTTAAGGCGAAGATGCTGAACAAGCATTCGGTCATCCGGTAACGGGCTTGCCTGTGTTTCCCCACGTGGCCTCCATGGCTGGGAGGCAGGTGGGGGTCCCCATGTGTGCACCTAGTAGCGGACCCCCCAGTTCTGCGTGTACCCGATGCAAAAGTGGTGACATGTGGCGTGTGGTCTTCTCAGACTCGTGTTTCCATGCGACACTGGGTTTCTAAGGTCCGTCACTGTGTATCTATGGCTCATTCCTCTCTGTTGCTGTATCGTAGAGCCCTGTCTTCCCACGTGACGTACACTCGGGCCCCCCTACGCTGCTGTGTAGTTGTCGTTCGTTCACCACAATCCGCTGTCATTCCAATGAACTTTGTTCCCAGGGTCTGGTCCTGGTGCGCCCAGTTAGCATTTTTAAAGCTGTTTGCCCAGGGGACGGGTGTCAGAGAGGAAGGGAGAGAGAGAGAAAAACATCAATGATGAGAGAGAATCACGGATCGGCTGCCTCCTGCATGCCCCCTACTGGGAATGGCACCTGCAACCCGGGCCTGTGCCCTTGACAGGAATCGAACCGTGACCTCCTGGTTCATAGGTCGACGCTCAAACACGGAGCCCCGCCAGCGGGTTACCCGGGGGAGGGGTATTGCATAGTTCTCACACGTGTGCATGTTGCACTCACCACCTAATGCCACTTATTTCCACAGGGGCGGCTCGCGTGGCCGCGGGCACGGCTGCGTACGCTCCTCAGCTGGCCCGTCCCAGGAAGGCCCGCCACCGCCACTGACCGCCCCGCCTGCTTCCCCCCGAGGCCGTCAGTGCCCTGGCGGCTCGGGCACCTGTTTCCGCTTCTGTGAGATGGCGGCTCGCGGCTGTTGCCCATTTTGCTGTCGGTTCATTTCTCTTTTGTAACCGACTTGAAAGATTCTTTATGGACGCTCAGTACTAACGCCTTCGCGGCCGTGTGCGCGGCGAGCACCGTCCCGTGGGGGCGAGCCTTCGCTCTGACAGTTTTGATCCTCGTTTTTAATTGCGACGTAGCCCAGATGATCAGCTTCCCACACATGAAAGTCGTGTTGGTTCTGTTTGGGGCCCTTTCCCGTCTCAAAGCCGGAAAGATCTTCTGTATTTTCTTTTAAACGTGTTAGAGTTTCGCCTTTGACTTGAAAGTGTTACCCTCATTTCAGTTTAGTTTTTTGTATATCGCGAGGCACACAGACTCTTTCATTTCTACAAAATATGCATAACCGTGGCACCAGCGCGTGGATGAAGTCCCTCCCTTCCCTCGCTCTCTCTGCCGGCGCTGGTCACGGGTGGGTCTCATTCTGGGCTCTCCCTGCGTTATTTCTGGCCAATTTCCCACCCCGCGCCCACCCCCACGGTGTCACGCAGGGCTGCTGTACGGGCCGCGCTGAGAGCTGGTGGTGCGGGTCCTCATTTTCACTCAATTCTGGGCTTTTGCATATCCGCATGCATTTTAGAATCCATTTTTCAAGTGCCACGGGCTCCCCATTAGAGCTGGGATTGGAAATGCCTTGCATCTATAGATCAATTTAGGGGAGATCGGCGTGTTTGTGAGGTTGAGCTTCCCCGCTGTGAGCGGAGGCAAACTGCATCCCCCAAACAAGAAGCTATTACGAAAGGACGGGGAAAGCTGGGGAGACTTCCAAACAAGATTTAGACCAGAGACACTCTCCAGGCGGCCGGGAGCAGATGGAAGTGGCTCCGCACCCAGGCACTGATTCTGAAGACGGAGTGGGGCCGCCTGTGCCACGGGAGAAGGGGACGGAGGGAGGGAGCTCAGCTGGCGTGGCTCAGTGGTTAGCACTGACCTATGAGCCAGGAGGTCACAGTTCAACCCCCAGTGTGTGGTGTGCAGACCAGGGCGCCTGCCCTTGGAGTCAGAGCGCGGGGGGCGGAATCTCTATTCCTCTCCCTTCCTCTCTGTAAAAAAATCAATAAAATATATTTAAAAAATAAGAATAAATAAAGCAAGTGATTTTAAAATAAACAAAATGAAAAATACATTTTCATTGACTTAAGAAAGAGAAAGAGGGGAAGGAAGAGGAAGAGAGAAACATCCATGGGCTCTGTCCCTGTGTCTGTCCGACGCCTCCTCATAGGTCAGCCTAGCGCCGCCCTAGCGTTGCCCACGCGCTCCTATTGGTGTGGAGGCGGGTAAGGGGCGGGGCCTGTGATGGAGAAACAAACTGCCTGTAGCAGCGGAAGGCTGCTCTCCACTGAGCGTTACACTGGGAACTGGCCCTGCGTGGCCCTGAGGCCTCCCACGGGCGTGTGCGCAGCTCGCGGCCTCCCTGCCTGTGGATGAGAAGCCGCTCTTCTGCTCCGAGCCTCCGGGACCCCTTCTCTCTGTGGCCCAACCTGGCGGGATGGACGGCAGCGGACCAGCGCGTTCTCTCGCCCTCCCGGCGCCTAGGCCTCTCAGCTCAGAGAATCGGGGTGCGCGGCCTCGGCGACACGGGTGGGGCCCCCCCGAGCTTTTGCGGAGACGTCATCCGTGGCTCCGGCCACTCTGGAACCAGCTGTGAATGATGCCCCCCCGCTCCCCCCTGCACTGGCCTCACCTGCGTCAAGGACAACCGCCTCCACCTCCCGTCCTGCCCCCAGGTGAGCTGGGGCTGCGCGTGTGGACTCTGGGGCACGATCTCCGGTGAATGGTGACTTTTAACACTCGTTCGCCTTGGTCCCGGGTGTTCTCCCGGGCGGGTACCGTGTCTAACACGCCTGGGCGTTGGGTGTGCACCCGCTGGACACGCGTGTTCTCACGGAGACACCCCTGCGAGCGGGAGGCGCCGGGCTGAGCTGCAGTGAAGGACGGACCACGTGAAGGTGATGCTTCCGATGCGGACCAGCGGCCCCGCAGGCACCCGAGACCCTGGGCCGCGGGGGGAGGTGAGGACAGGAACCGGGCGAGTGACACAGGGGAACAGCGCGTCTCCCAGCGCAGGACCTGCCACGGAGCGCCTGTTCCCCAGGGCCGCGAGGGAGGCTCACTGTGCGCGGGAGGGAGCGCAGTGGTGAGGCTTCAGGGGACCGGGTGTTGGGGGGAAGCTGGGCCCCCCACCAGCTCAGCACCCAGGTGTCTCTGAGCGGGTCTAACCAGGGGTAGACCTGGAGCCGGGTCATGGGTTCTCCTTGCGAAGGTGCTCGCTCTCCCAGAAAAGCTCCAACAGCGGTGGTGCCAGGCCTCTGGCTCACTCACACCCGCCACCCCCCAACCACGCGGTGTGGAGCCCCTTTCCTGTCCCTGAGTGTTGTCTTGGAAGTTTATCGCTTTCTTGTCACTGCAAGTTATTGAAATGAATCCAGTCCCCAGATCTGTTTGTAAACTGGCAGCAGGTGCCGACTGTTTGCAGTTTGTGGCCGGTGGGCAGGGGTGTGGCCTGTGGGTGGGGGGTGTGGCAAAGGCGGGTGGGGAGCAGGCTGGCGGCTCCAGCTGACCCTTCCTTCCTGCGGGTCCCTTCCCAGGTCTGATATTCGCTCTGCCTGGGGACTCCCCCAGTCTCCTTCGTATCCCCTCTGAGTGGAGCCCCTCCCCGTCGCTGGGTGCCGCCTTGGCAGATCTTACTGCTTTCTGGTCACGGCAAGTTACTGAAGTGAATCCAGTCCGTTTCAAACTGTTTCTGTAAATGTTTCCAACTCTTCCTGGTCACGTGGGAGCCACACGCTCACCTGAGGGACATGGAGCATGGCTATGCATGTGTGCGTGTGTATGTGCGTGTGCGCATGTGTGCGCTGGTGGTGGGGGACAGAGGTCACACCTGCCCTTTGCTCAGCTCTAGATCCCATGTCTGGAGCTGGGACCTAAAGGAAGCGGGGCTCATGGGCTGCATTGAGTCCTGGGCAACAATTCCGGCAGCGGGGGCAGCAGGGGCAGTCAGTGGGCAGTGGGGGCACTCAGCGGGCAGTGGGGGCAGTCAGTGGCCAGCAGGGGGAGCGGGAGCAGTCAGTGGGCACTCAGCGGGCAGAGGGGGCAGTGGGGGCAGTCAGTGGCCAGCACGGGCAGTGGAGGCAGTCAGTGGCCAGCACGGGCAGCGTGGGCAGTCAGTGGGCACTCAGCAGGCAGCGGTGCAGCGGGCACGTGCCAGACAGGGTTCTCAGTTGCGAGCAACAGGCCAACTGAAGTAGGCAGCGAGTTTATCCAAGGGCATGGCCACCCTGAGGCCCTGGGAGAGCCAGGCGAACAGTGTGAGCCACACAGGAAACCACGGCCAGGACTGTCCTGACCTTTGACACGTCAGCCCGGCCCGGGCCCAGCTGTGAGAGCCCCACGGAGGCCACAGTGGGATGGAGCCGCTGCCCCTCCTTAGAATGAACCCCCACTTCCTGCCTTTGCACCATCAGCTGCCAAGTCCGAGCTGGAGCGAGCACCTGCTGCTGGAGCCTGGGCCCCGGGCTGAGGTCCTGGGGCCGGAGTGGGGGGACAGGCTCAGTGTCCACCACCAGCACAGAGCGAGGTGCCAACACTGCGTGAGCCCCGGTGGCCGGTGAGACACCTGTGACTGTCACCTGACATCACAAAGGGGCCCTGAGATGGGGTTAAGCCCGGCTGGGCGGGGGCCCTGGTTACCTGGTGGGTCCTTGTAAGGGAGGTGGACGCAGCTGTGACCGAAGCAGAGGTGGGAGGGGTACGGGGGTGCGAGGAGCAGGGGGCAGGAGTGCAGGGACTGCAGCAGCCAGAACGACAGGCCCAGCCTCCCCCACAGCCTCCAGCAGGACCCCCGTTAACCCGGAGTCTGATGGCCTGGCCTGCGGAACTCTCAGAGGGCGTGAGCCTGGCTTTAAGCCCCGGCTTGTGGCCATTCCTTGCAGCGGCCGCAGGGACCTGACCCCGGTGCACACGTGTGGGATGAGTGAGAAGGAAGGGTGAATTTCCTGGTTTGCAGGGCGCAGCGCCCAGTGCAGAGGGGCTGGGGGAGGGGTGGGAGGAGGAGGGAGAGCTGCTCCCCCTGCAGCCTCAGGGTCCCTCAGCGGCCCTGCTGGGGGGCAGGCATCTGCAGAGCCTGTCTGTGCCTCCTGCCTCAGGGTTTAAGCAGGGAAAGCGCAGGCTCTTGCCAAGCGCAGTCGGCGACACGTTGGAGGCAAGAAGCCACTTGCAGGCTCGTGATTGAAAAATGACTCAAGCTCGGTGGCTGCGGTGTCTGGAGGGTGCGGCGTTTAGAGGGGATTGTGGAGGAAATAGCTCTCGGATCGGGTCGGTGGGAGAATTTATCGCACGCGGTTCCCATCCACTGGCTGCGGTGCCTGTCTCTGTGCCCCTCCTTGTGGGGGAGGGCTCTGTGGTTGGAGGAGGGAGTTCTCTCCCTGGGCTCAGGGCTTGGGGTGCTCAGCCTCGTGACCCCCTCTCCTCCCCGCCACCCCCCAGGGTTCCCGCTGCTGGGGGTGTGGGAAGCCAGGGCCTAATGGTCTGCCGAATTGTAGAGCGTGTGAGGGGTGGGGCCGGCTCCGTTTTTAGCTTCATGGACTCATTTCAAACACCAGGACCCTGACGGTCTCTCTCTGATGCAGGTGGGGAGAATGTGGCCTCTTAATTAAGCATCTTGGCCCTGGCTGGTGTGGCTCAGCGGATAGAGCGTTGGCCTGTGGACGGAAGGGTTCCAAGTTCTATTCCCGGTCAGGGCACAGGCCCAGGTCGCAGGCTCCATCCCCAGTGTGGGAGCATGCAGGAGGCAGCTGATCCATGATTCTCTCTCATCATTGATGTTTTTATCTCTCCTCCTTTCCTCTCTGAGATCAATAAAAACACATTTAAACACACACACACACACACACACACACACACACACACACACACACCATGCTTCATGTAAAGTGGTGGCTCCAGTGTGACAAACTGCGTATTTGAAAGGAATGACCAATTCGGGGTCTGGGAGGGAGGGGACCTCGGGCGCTCCCGGGCACCTGGTGCTGACACCGACCTCGCCACTGACCCCACCCTGTCAGAGGCTGGGCTGGCCCCACGGGCTTTCCCATGTCACCCCTTGTCCTGGTTATGGGGGGCAGTGAGCTGTGCGATCATTTGCTGGACCTCGAACCTCCCTATTCCAGCAAAAGCTCCACGGGCAGCCCATAGCGGCCTGGCCCTCCCCGTGCCCGCCGCTCCCGCCGCATGTTGTGTGCCCGGCTCTGTCTTCCCACTGCGGTCACCCGTTCCTCCAGCCTCCGAGTCCACGTCTCCGCGTGTCTGCGCACCGTCTACACCCGGCCGTTAGAATCCAGTTTCCTGCAAACCCAGCCGATGCTGGTGGTGGTTCCACTACCAGTGGGGGTGAGGGAACCCCCTTCTGCTTCTCTGTGAGGGGGAGCCCCATGGGACAGCAGCCGGGCCTCCCTCCCTCGCTTTCTCATTGGGTGGCTTCTCTGCTTGGTGAGTGTTGGGAGGGAACCGGCCCTGCAAGTCTCCCCCCTTTGGGGATCTGCCTGCCTCCACGGGCTCAGCCGCAAGACCTCTGCCTTGTGGGGGGTGGGGTCCCGTTCCCCCTGAACCTGAAACGGGGGTTCTGGGCTCTGATTCAGCCTGGGTCTGGGCTCTGTTCTGAGGCCCACAGGGCAGCGCTCCCCTGGGCCAGGCGGGTCTGTGAGGTGCGGGCGTTTGCTCTTCTCTCACCCTGTGTCTGCACCTTCATAGTCCCAGGCGTGGTCCAAGGACACAGGGTCGTCTGCTGGGCCCTGTAACCCCCTGGGCCTATAACAGAGCCTGGCACATAGTAGCTACTCAACTTAGTTTTGCTTTTTAAGTGAACGGATGCAGAGATGAGTGAAGTTCATGCTTAGTACGATTTGCAAACAGCAGGTCTCACACATCGGTTGAGATGGTTCAATAAGTTCAATGGAGATCTGTGGACTCGCTACAGAATGGGCAGCCTTGTGTGGCTGGCGGGGCTCAGGGGCTGAGCGTCGGCCGACCTATGAACCAGGAGGTCATGGTTCAATTCCCGGTCAGGGCACAGGCCTGGGTTGCAGGCTCGATCCTCAGTGTGGGGCGTGCAGGAGGCAGCCAGTCTATGTTCTCTCTCATCATGGATGTTTCTATCTCTCTCTCCCTCTCCCTCTTTGGAATCAATAAACAATAGCCAGTGGTTCTCAACCTTCCTAATGCCGCGACCCTTTAATACAGTTTCTCATGTTGTGGTGACCCCCAACCATAAGAGTATTTTCGTTACTACTTCATAACACTGT
>NW_006282196.1:348837-354648 GCF_000327345.1 Myotis davidii
GGTGTGGTTTCTAAAATGTGTCCTCTCTGTGTGTGTGTGTGTGTGTGTGTGTGTGTGTGAATGTGTGTAATGTTCAAAAGCTGTTAAATTGCGTTGTTTACCCATATCTGCAGAAAAAAATCACTTCTACTGTCGTGGTAAACAACCTGCTTCCCTATTTATAATGGTCTGGCCTTCTAGCAACTTCAGCGCGAAATTATAGCTCATTTGCCTACAAACGTCAGGTGGCCATAATAACCTGGCACTCAGAGTGTATACAGCCTTTTTCTAGGTGCTGTAGTCTGGATGGGTCCAGGTAGTCAACACAGACCTCAGGGTGGGCTGCCGAGTCCGCAGGGAGTGAATCTGACATGGGGTTATTCGTGTTTATTGTTTCTGCAAATGTCACCGCCAACGGAAATGTCAACCCCACACCAAGAAGCCAGTGAGACCCTGACATCCCCTTCACACTCATGTGCACCAGGCCCAGCAGACGTTACCCGTGAGGGCGGGAGGAAAGGGACACTGCGCTCTCTCCCGCGCTCAGTCCTCCTCCACCTGGTGGGCCATTGACACACACCAGAGGACTGACTCTTGAAATGCAGATTTCATGTGACAGCCCCGGCTCAGCTCTTGTCGCTCTCGTCGTCTTGACAATCCAAGTTTGATGAGATTTGGAATCAGTTATGTTGGGGGACAAATCGATCTGAATAAGACATTTCTCAGAGTGACATAGTGTGTGTGTGCACACGTGTCTGTGCATGCATCCATTTCCGGAGCTGTCCTGGCTGAGGGAAAGGGGACCCCTGTGTGGGTATGAGCGTTTCCCAGCTGATGGATAGATGGGTCTTGGTGGAGCCATTGGCGAGACAGGCACCTTTCCCGGGAAGGATACAGACGGGACGGGCACTAACAGGAAGTTGTGGGTCGTTTTCTTGAAGAACTCTCTAGAATTTCAGGAAATGGGCGTTGGGGGAGATGAAGTGTAAGGTGGGGAAGCAGTTTTCTGTGTCATTGGAGACCTCCCAAACCGGGTACAAAGCACATCAAACATGCCTGAGCCTTTGAATGAGACAGGCACAATTTCCCTTTTTATGAAGAAAACGTACCAAGAACAACTGTGCTTGTCCGTTGGCTTTGTAGACTGTGCCATGGCTTAAATGTGTCGTCCCCCTGAACCCCTGTGACCCCCAATGGGATGATGTTAGGAGGTGGGGCCTCTGGGAGGTGATTAAGGTTAGATGAGGTCATGAGGGTGGGGCCCTCATAAATGGGATTAGTGCCCTCACAGACAAGACCCTGAGGAGCTCCCTCACCCCTTCCACCACGGGGGGACACACAGAGAACGGCCGTCTATGAGCCGGGAAGGGGGCCTCGCCCACCTGGAGTTTGCGCACGTGATCTGGACTCCAGCCTCTGATGGATGGATGCCTGTGGTTGCTGGCGTTGCGGTGACAGCAGCCTGAGCCTGAGAGGACCAGGGCAGAGTGGGTATGTGCCCGGGAAACGCGCCAATGAAGCCCCTGAATTCCGTGATGTTTGGGAGACATAGAACCCGAAACTCCGCGGCCTGTCCAAAGCATTAGGTTAAATCCGTCATCATTTCAGTTAACAAACAGGAAGGTGTTGTCCTAGACTGACCAGCCCCAGGGGCACCGCTGGCCGGGACCAAGGGGACAACCTGTCTCTTCTCTTCACCCAGGTGATGGCATGCAGGCAGCCTCGCCTGCGGAGCTCAGTCGCAGGTCTTGCTCCCTGAGCAGAGGAGAGGTGAGGAGGGGGGCGTGGAGCGGGGAGTGGTGGAAGGATCCGGAAAACCCCTCACACAAGACGATGGAATCTGACAGACTGAATCACGGGGGGAGGAAGGGGTTGCTGCGCACACCCGCAGGGCCCAGATGCCACTCCGCACCTTTGGCCTCCCAGCCGCTGTTCTCGGAGGAGGCGGGGAGGCGCCAGCTCCCACAAGAGCAGTTGGGCTGGAAGTGATGTGCTCGCCGGCACTATGGCAACGGGACGGACAGGACACGAATGGCTGCAGCCCGCTCTCCGCGTCCCCGGCGAGCTTGCGTTCAAGGTCAAGTTAACAATGCGCGTCTCCCCTCCTGCGTGTTGACAGTGAGTGACAGTGAGCCACGGGTCAGCGGGGCCGGCACAGATGTGGAGCCTGTGAACAAAGGGGCTGAACGGGGTTGAAAACAAATATGTGTAAGTGCCTGGGGAACGTTCCAGAATCAGGTACAGAGAGGCCCCTGTGCGGATATGCCCACCCATTCCTTTCCGGGGTGGCTTCCGTGCTGTTTCTGCCCAAGTATCTGCCTATGGCTTTGCAGCGTGTTGACAAAAATAGGAAATGGGCCAACATGTTGTTTGTCTAAATCCACGTGGAGATTTTTCATCCCCTCTCACCTTGACCTGTCCTGACGGTTCATCGCTCCCCAGTGTCCCCCGAGCCGGTCAGAACAGGTCACCACAGTGATCACATGCATCTCACCAGACGACCCTGAGGGTGTGGAGATTTTTATTTATTTATTTACCAGAGGCCCGATGTACGAAATTTGTGAAGGGGCTCGGCCCATCGCAGCCCCAGCTGCCTCGCGGCCCCGCCCCCTGGTCATTCCAGAAGGTCATCCAGAAGGTCGTTCTGCCATCCGGTCTAATTAGCATATTAGCTCTTTATCACATAGGATTTTATTCCTCACCCAAGAATATGTCTTTATTGATTTGAGAGAGAGAGAGAGAGAGAGAGAGAGAGAGAGAGAGAGAGAAAGAAACACACATGTAAAAAATTGATAGGTTGTTTCCCATTTGTACCCCAACCAGGGATTGAACCCGAAACCTAGGTATGCGCCCTGCCCAGGAATCGAACCCACCACCTTTTGGTGAAAGGTGTACAGGAGGACACTCTAACCAACAGAGCCACCCAGCCAGGGCCAGGTGATGAGAGCTGAACCCAGAACACCTGGGTGGTGAGTCTTTGATTCAGTCTCCACGGCCACATCATCCCACAAAGATGGCCGTGTTTCGGCCAGCCGCTCTGTGGTTCTCATCTGCTCCCCAAGGACACCCCGAATAAGCAAGCACCCTAAGTAAAACCGGCGCCGATGCAGGAGCCCGGAAGCCCCCAGTCTCATCCTGCTGCCCAGGGCATCGCTACTTCTCAGCCCCTCTGTACGTCCGTTGACCTGGGGGCCTCAGAGCCACAGAAAACTTCTGCCCGTGACCCTCAGCAGTAAGGATTCACGTGTCCTGGTTGGAGATCTGCGGGCTCCCCTGTCGCCCCTCCCAACACCTGGGCGCTCAACAGCATCCGAACGGCCCCTCTCCCGGCCGCGGGCCAGCCCCGTGGCCTCCATCCGATGTTATTTACCCTGCACAGCAGTTGCGATCTCAAATCATCCTTGCGGCTGCCTCTGCTCTTTCCAGCTGCCGGAGAATGATCTCACCCCCCAGGACCAGTAAGTGACGGATGGGCCTCTGCCTCTCCAAAATGGCCCCCCTAAAGGGTTATTGATGCCTCAGAGAGGAAAAACCCCAGAAAAGACAGGAGCCCCAGTCGCACCAGAGCTGCCTTTTAAAGCTCAATCTATAACAGTAAGAGCATGATCTATAAAGGCAGCAGGCAGAGCGGAGAGAGCGGTGAAAGTTAGTGGAGAAAGAGAAAGATGGCTTCGTGATGGGAGCAGGCGGCGCCGTAAAGGCTCTCCCGACGGCCTGGGATATCGTGCACCACGCTCGCCAATTCCTCGCCCTGGCAGCGAGCGGGCTGTCCCTCTCCTCCGCTCCACGCGGGCTAGGCCGCGGGATGTCGGTCAGAGCGGCTCTCCTTGCCAGTGATGGGCAGTGGGCCCTGTGGCCACGCTGTGGTCAGAGAGGACGGTGCCGTTTGCAGAATTGGGTTTGGGCTGAGTCAGGGCCAAGAGTTGCCTTCTGAGTGGGGTGGGAAGTGGATGTGTGAGGGGCGGGCCTTCCAGTCCGGGACTCACAGCCACTCAAGCCCAGCCCCCGTCGCCAGGTGGAATGAGCGGGTTCCCACGCAGCGCGCTCCGGCTGTGGTGTGCTGGCTGCATTTCATGGGACATCAGGCTCTGTCCTCAGATAACACTTCCCATTCCAGACGGACAATCTGCTCTGGGACATGCGGTGATTTTCTCTGAATGAACGGTGGTGGCTGATTTTATGGATCAACTTGACTGGATCACAGGGGTCCAGAGAGTCGGCGAAAGCTCATTTCTGGGTCGCCTGCGAGGGTGTTTCCAGGTGAAATTAGCATTGGATTCGGGCGCACTCAGCTCAGCAGTTTGCCCTCTCCCATGTGGGCGGGCCTTACCTGGCCTACTGAGGGCGTGAATAGGGCAAAGAAAGGGTTCCTCCCATCCACCTGATTGGTTGAGCTTGGACATGAGCTTCCCCTGCCCTTGTCACTTCCGGTCCTCCGGCCTCTGGACTTGGACTAGACCCAGGCTTTCCTGGGTCTCCGCCTCGTAGGGGCAGTGCTCGCTGAATTAGCTCCACCGTGGCCGTGGCAGGACAGCAAACCCAAGAACTCAAAGGAGCGGCCAACTATGAGGAGGAGGCGCAGTCCCCTGGGCTCATGGGAATGGGGGTCAAGGAGTGACTGGCGGCCGCCCACGGAGGGACAGAGACCAGAGCTGCCACGAGACACTCGCTCCGTGGGCGTCCATGGAATCCACAAATGACCCTATGCCTTCCTTCAGCCTGAACCCAAGGTCTCCCTCATGCCCTTCCGAATACAGGGATGCCCCTCTGGGCAAGAAAGGGTTCCGTGGGGAGCAAAGTCGTGTTAATGTTTAATTCTGGCCGGCAACCTACCTGGAGCACAACGGGGGCCTGATCCGCTCTTGGTTGAATAAAGACGCAGATGGACCGACCCTCTAGGATGGCACCCGGCACGGTGTCCCTGGGATAAAACTTACAGAAGTGACGGCTCCGCTGTGAGAATGGCCAGGGCCTCTCTGTCCCATCAACCAAATGAAATTGTCTCGAGCACCTTGAGAGAAAAGGTTGGTGTTAGCTAAAGGCTATCCAACATCACATAAGGGTCCGCGGGGATTTTAGAAGCATCAGGGGCCCGGGGCACCGCTCAGACACCGTGTCTTTTGGGGTTCCGTGTGATGTCCCTCTAGTCGGTCCCGACCCTGCGCTGATGCTGACAGCTGACTCGTTGGTGGAAATGTCATGTCACTGACCCCTGGGGCGCACGGAGGACACCAGGGAGCCCCGCTTTCCTCCAGGACAGATCACGGTGTGTGTCTCCCCCCAAACATTTGCATTTCACACTGGTGCTTGTTTTCTGGATCACGTGATCGGGGGACGTGGGAAAACATTCATCTCCCACGAAGGACAGTTGACCTCGGTGCTTTCATCAGACTCAAGTGTTTGCTCAGAGTTCTTGAAACAGATCTCACAGGGCTCGGCCGAGCTTCACGGAAACTGAAGAGGCTGAGGCTCACCGTGTGAAGACGGGGGACCCCCAGGAAGGGCGTCTCCCTCCACATTGGGAGGGGACCCCCGTGGGGAATCCTGTTGATGATCGATGGGGCCATTCTGGCTCTGCTGGAGAAACACTTAGGGAAATTTTATTTATTTTTTTGTTAATCCTCGCCCGAGGATATTTCCCATTGAGTTTAAGGGAGAGACGGTGAGAGAGGGAAAGACAGAGAGAAACATGGATGTGAGAAAAACACATCGATTGGCTGCCTCCTGCACGTGCCCTGACCAGTGCCCGGGCCGGGGAGGAGCCTGCAACCAAGGTACGTGCCCTTGATCAGAATGGAAGCCGGGACCCTTTGGACCACAGGCCAATGCTCT
>NW_006282196.1:355528-362018 GCF_000327345.1 Myotis davidii
CGCCCCACCCACTAGGATAGTGATGGTGAACCTATGACACGCGTGTCAGAGGTGACACACGAACTCATTTTTTTGGTTGATTTTTCTTTGTTAAATGGCATTTAAATATATAAAATAAATATCAAAAATATACATCTTTGTTTTACTATGGTTGCAAATATAAAAAAAATTTCTATATGTGACACAGCACCAGAGTTAAGTTAGGATTTTTCAAAAGGCTGACACACCGAGCTCAAAAGGTTCGCCGTCACTGATCTAGAGGTATATACCCAGGGAAAGGATGCTTATGAAATAAGGCAAAATAAAGACTCTTCTAGACAGGAAAAGGCTGAAATAACTCATCACCAGCCAACCCACGCTAAAAAATAAAAACAGGAGTCCTTTGGGCAGAAGGAAACTGGTACCAGAAGGAAATGCAGATTCACATAAAGAATGGAGAGCATCAGAAGTGGTCAGTACATGAACGAATATGTGTTTTTTACTATTTAATACCTTTAAATGAAAACCTTAAAAAATAATAGCGCTATCGTTGGAGGTTATAATATGTATAAAGTGCAAAACAAGCCTGGGAGAGAGGAATTCCCTTAGGCTTTCTGGGGGTTTCTGTGCCACACATGAAGGGGTGCTAGCACTTGATGACACAGTGGCACACGTTAATCATGGGTACTACAAACCCCAAAGTGGCCGCTGAAATGAAAACCAAAGTTATGGTCGATAGGCAAACAAAGGAGATGAAATAAAAATCTAAAATAAGGCAAAAAGAGAGCAAAAAGGGACAAATACCAGGGGAAATAGAAAACAGACAGTAAGCTGATGGGCTGAATTCTAGGCATATCAGTCATCGTATTGCAAGTAAATGGCCTAACACTCAACGGGCAGCGATTGTCAGATTGGACAAACAAACAAACAAACAAGCAAGACTCAACAGTAGGCTGCCTAAAAGAGACCCTCTTGAACTACAAAGATGCAGGCAGGTTAAAAGTTAAGAACAGAAACATACATGTTATGCTAACTCTCCTCACCAAGCAATAAAATGCTACACACCCACAAAGAAGGATAAACTAGGGGTTCACACCACAAGATGGGGGATCTCCAAATGGTGAGGTAGAGGAAAAAAACATACCAGAACTGAAAAAAAAAACACATACCGTAGAATTCCAATGATATAAAATCCTATGACACACAAAGGAATCAGGTAACAGAGTGCAGGTCAGCGGTGGCCTGCAGGAGGGAGGACCACAAGGGGGCGTGGGGGAACGTTGGGTGGTGACTGGCATGTTTACGCTCCCTTTGTGGTTGCGGTTTCGTGGCGTATTCATCTGTCAAAACATCTCCGACTGAGCGCTTTCGGCGTGTGCAGTGTATTGTATGTCAACCATCCCCGAAGTGAAGACTTCAAATTAAGCTCATTAAAGCATCCATGATCCTCTGTTCCTACACACGTAATTGGCCCAGGCGGGTGTCAGGGACTAAAGCTGTGTTTCTCCCAAGCCCGTATCAGGCAGCCCTAATCCCCCCCATGTGAGTGTATTTGGAGATAAGGCCTTTAATGAGGCAATTAAGATGAAATGAGGCCATTAACATGCATTTCTGACTCAGTGTAATTGGTGTCTTATAAGAAGACAAAGAGACAGTGTGTGTGTGTGTGGGGGGGTTATGAATGCGTAGAACGGAGGCCATGTGAGGACGCGGAGAGGTGGTGGCTCCCTGAGGACCCGTGAGAGGGGCGGCCTCAGCGGAAGCCAGCCCACTGACCCTGGGACTGACCCTGGGGTTTTAGAGGGCCATCCGCCAGACTGTGATAAAGTGGACTTCTGCTGCTTACGCCCCCACCTGGTGGTGGTGTGTTACTACTCAGAGAGCAGACCTATTCTGGGGATTCAGGGTAGCAGCGTTTTTTTGTTTTTATGTTTTGTTTTTAACATATTTTTATTGATTTCAGAGAAGAAGGGAGAAGGAGAGAGAGAGAAACATCAACGATGAGAGAGAACCATTGATTGGCTGCCTCCTGCATGCCCCCTACTGGGGGTCGAGCCGGCAACCCTGACATGTGCCCTGACTGGGAACCAAACCCGTGACCTCTGGTTCGTGGGTGGACACTCAGCCACTGAGCCACGCCCGGTTGGGCTCAGGGTAGCAGCGTTTCGATGAGGCTCCCAGGAGCCAGAACTTGACCCTGACACTTGGCCAGGCCATTTCCCCGCCCATTGCAGTGGGGCCTGACCCTGAGGCCAGCGTGGCATCCGGCTCCTCAGTCCTGGCTCTGATTCACTTCCGCACCCTCCCTGGGTCCTATCTGCCCGACACCCGCAGCATTTTGTGCAACAACCAGTCAAACCAGTTACTTGTCAGACACCTGACTCAGGGGAACCACGACTTGTGCACACTGCGCGCCAGGTAAGGCAGTGGGCTCTCCAGGGGAGCAGAGGTCTAAGACCACTGGGGTGGGTTAGACTGAGCTCCTCCCACTGAAACCCTCTCCCCTTCCTCCTGGGCCTCTGAGCTGACGCACTGGGTGTGGCTGGGTTGTGACTCCTCCCGGAGTTTCCCATTTCTCTGTTTTCACATTTAAAATTCAATGAGCGACTTGTACAGGAACCGTTGGATAATTTTGAAAACACGGAGGCTTCCAAAATGATTGCAAAGGATTTGAGTCGCAGAATTAAGTGCGGGTTCTGCGAGAGCCTCCAAGCCGAGAGCAGCGACTGGTGCTGCTCCCCAAAACGGGCTTTGTGTAAAAGGAGGCTTTGTGTGGGAAAGACACCCTGTGAAGCCTGGTACAGAGAGGAAGCGTCGGAAGTGGCCTGGTAAGAACACCCAGAGCAGCGTCACCTGTGACGTTTCCAATGTGACTCATTGCAGACTGGGTCCAGCACGTGAGGGGCCACTTACAGAGGCACACGGGACGTTATTCTATTTATTCTCCAACTAGAGGCCCAGTGCACGAAATTCGTGCACGGGTAGGGTCCCTAGGCCTGGCCGGCGATCAGGGCCCATCTGTGGGGTGACTGGCAGGGCAATCGGGGGGGCCCCCACTGGCACCTGCCTTGGCCAGTCTGGCGCCGCCTGCTTACCGGCCCCGCCCCCTGCCACCGCCAGTTGCCTCCCTCTGCCTGGGGCCTGTGGGCAGCCCCTGCATTGAGAGCCTGCCCCCTGGTGGTCAGTGCCTGTCACAGTGACCAGTCGTTCTGCCTTCGGTTGATTTGCATATTAGGCTTTTCTTATATAGGATGCTCACAGTGTCCTCCAGGAACCTTCTAGAATGACCACATTGCACCTTGCCCATCCTCTTATCCTTTCTGCCGCCCTCCCTCCCCCGCACCTTGTCCGACATCGCGGAGCACATGGCGAGCGTCTGCTCACATATGTGCTTTGAGAAAATGGGACTTTTTTCACCCAAATGAGCACTTACCCGAAGGGTCAGACGGGGAAGCCGGTGGCTGTCACTGGACTGTTTCCTGCGCGAAGAGCACCGCTTGTCACGCAGATGCGTTGCTCCATCACGTTGGTTCCGAGTAAGATGGTTCTAAATGGATGTTTAATGAGGGAACACGGCGTCTCCGCAGCCTTAGAAACTGCAGACGAGGCCTCCGCCGGAGCACCTGTCGGCTCCCATCTGGGCCTCCCCGGGCTGGAGCGGGGCCGGGCCTTCCCCGGAGCCCGCAGATGTGCGTTTCACAGCCTCCAGAGCTGCAGCCACGGACACCGTGTCAGCCCCCCACCCCCACCCCCACCCCCGGCTCCCATGTCCTTCAGGCAAACACTCAGAGATCAAAGGAAAGTTCCCTGCAATCAAGCCTAGCAAAGCGTGTTTCTTTTAAAATGTAAAATTCTTTGTAAATGCACTTCCTGTTTGCAAATCGCTTCTGGCTCATTCATCACGCACACAATGAAACACACAGAGACTTCTCTCCAGGGACAAAGTCTGGGTCATCCTGTCTCACTGTCTTGTTCTAGAGACAGGCAGGAGCAGGCAGGGAGGTAAGGCGTTGCCTACAGGCTGGTGGGGTTGGGAGTGGGTGAGACTCTAAACCAGTGGTTCTCAACCTTGGCTGCACATTAGAATCATGTGGTAGTGGCCCCACCCCATAACAAAGAAACAGAAGTTCCGGAGGATGAGGCCCAGAAATCAGGATTTTAACAAGATTCCCAGGTAATTCTCTTGTGCAGCCAAGGTTGAGAACCGCTGCTCTAAATGGACGGCGCTGATGGTGGTGAGCCAGGACCTTGGACAGAAACAAAGGCCTCGGGCAGACCACAGCCTTCAGATGTCCACCTTCATTAAACCCGGGCTGCCGACTCTTGGGGAGCATGGCCTTTGGAATCGCTTATTTTCCAGGTGAGGGGAGTGTCAGGACCCCGTCTGCCTCTGTCCCAGGATTCCCGAGTCCCCTTGCTGGTCGCAAACACTCACGTGGGTTGGAGGAAGTGGGCCCCACCCACCATCACCTCTTAGGAGCTACTGTGCCCCTCCTGGCTGCTCCTGCCCCCACTTCCCATGCAGTCTTCACACAGTGGCTGTGGTGGCCTTGACATTTCCTGTCAATCTCACTGTCTTCTGCATAAGACCCACACGCCTCCCCGTGGGCAAGTGTGCCCGGACAGTCCGTGGGTCCGGGCTGCCTGTCACTACCTGAGCCAATTCAGCAGAGACGGGGCGGAATCCTATATGAGCATTTATTCCAGTCCTGCCGGCAGCAGGGGGAGAAGGCCTGCGGGATGCAAAGGGCTGGAGGCTCTGTTTCACCAACAAGGTTGCCGATGTTTCCATGATGATAGGCAGCTCCCGGACGGGGAGGGCGGGCCCATTTCCAGGTGAGCGCCAGGTCCCACGTGCAGCTCCCAGCCAGGTGAGCCTGTGCCTTCTTTCATCAGAACAACCATCACGGCTAAAGGCAGAATGAATACTTCCCACAGTTCTCGCTGGTCCCCATCTTCTATTTCTCCTCCCGTCACAGGGCTCATCGTCCCCTCCGTCCTCCTTCCCCTTGTCCCCACCATGACACCAGCCTCACTCCTCATCCTGGGCCCAGCCGGCTTTCCCCTTCCGTTCCGGGCGAGCCCCGCCCCTGGCTCTCGCGGCTCCTGGGGGCATTCGGGCCTCCCGTGGTGTCCCTGTCACTCCATCTCGAGAGCCACGTGTGCCTGGGGCTCTCTGTCTCCACAGGGACAGCTCAGCTCCCACGGCCTCGCTCAGCGCCTGGGACCGCGAATGCCCTGTTAGTAACGTGGACTCAACCTGTGGCAGGGCCTGGCCACAGGAGTCTGTCGGTGTGCGGGTGCCACCCACGCTCCCCGAGATGGGCCATTGTGAGGTCATGTGGCGACATGCCCGCTCAGCCACCCCTTTGACAGCTGACCAGGTGGTGAAAGCAGACGGGGGTCAGTGCCGCCCCCGGTCCGTGGGACCCAGTCTCCGGAGAGAGCTCAGTGCTTCCGGTGGGCGGCCTGGTGGATGTGGGGGCTGTGTGTGTGTGGGGGGCTGTGTGGGCGGGGCTCTGCGGGCTGGTCCCACCCCCCCAGCCATCCCCAGCTCCATGGGGAAATGTCTGCCAAAGGGCCGGCCCACCGCGGGCACTCCCGGGAGGCTTGTTTGGGGGCAGCTCGGCTGGGGGCGGGGCAGGGCGGGCACAGTCCGGAGAGGACACTCCTATGCGGGGGA
Organism: Myotis davidii; assembly: GCF_000327345.1. Classification (NCBI taxonomy): domain Eukaryota; kingdom Metazoa; phylum Chordata; class Mammalia; order Chiroptera; family Vespertilionidae; genus Myotis; species Myotis davidii. The sequence continues at coordinate 361,191 of NW_006282196.1, forward strand.
TGGCTCCTCCCTCGGAAGGAAGGGGAGGCCTTGGTCATTTCATTCAAATCAGGGTCCCTGAGCGACAAGCACAATGCCTCGTGGCCGCGCCCGAGCTGTCTCCCGCCCTTTCTCTGTGGAATTTGCATTTTTGTGACTTGGGTACCCAAGCTGACCCCCCAAAGTCCTGCCTCCCTGATGAGCCTCCTGTGTGTGCGTGTGTGCATGCACGTGCGTGTATATGTCTGTGCATGAGTGTATGTGCACCGTTGTGTGTGCATGCACACACATACATGTGTGACTATGCATATGTATATAGGTGCATGCATGTCCACACATGGGTGTGCATGTGTCCATGTGTGTGCACACGTGTGCATGCATGTGTGTGTGTGTGTGTGTATGTATGCTGGGGGCCTGTATTCAGCTCAAGTCGGCACCATTAACTCCACGCAGGTCGGACCGGCAGGGTCTGGCTACGACTGTATGTTGCCTCGTGGCAGAATTCAGTGTTAGGAAACTATGCACACGGACAATCAAGAAACGTGGCCGGTGAAGACAGATTAGTGTCCTGCATGGAAGTCATCATTCAGTGACCCACCCGGGGAAGTCAATGTGAGCCGCCAGTTACTCAGGTGGGCGGTCGGAGGCTGGGGCAGACCATTCGCGAGAGCAGACAGGTCGGCGGGAACTCCTTCCCCTCGCGCGCAGCCGGGAACCGCGTTCAGGCGACTTGGAAGAAGCGCAGATGCCAAGACACGGCGCCCCTGCCTGCCCAGACCCTCGGAGGGACACGCGGACCCTCGCGGAGCTGCAGCGACACCGCGGATGGTCGGGGCTTGGAAGCTGCCC
>NW_006282196.1:362160-368285 GCF_000327345.1 Myotis davidii
ACAGATCTGGGGGCTCAGTTGTGTGCTAGACTCAAGCAGTGTTTCCCAAAGTGTCATCCGTGGGTGGATTTCAGGGGGTACTTAGACACGCATTTTAGAACTAGCAATAATGTCATGATTATTGTTACCTTCTGTAAGGGAGCCCATGTAAAACTGGTTTGAAGAGCTTTACCAGGTGCAAGTGAGGGATAGTTATGCAGATGGTGCTGTGAATGCTGAAGGTTGGGACGCTCCACCGTGGACGGGTGCGGTTTGCGTTGACACGAGGCCCACGGGGCCTTGTCCTTGGAGCTGAATTCCCCTCCCGCGCCTCTCCCGGCGGCTAGCGTCCGGCTCAGGAGGACTTTTCAGCGTCTGCCCGGGACTCGGTTCCAGAAGTTTCCGGGTCGCAGCGGAGTTGCGTTGGCACCGAGAGTGAGCTTCCTCCCTGGAACAGGGTCGCCGCGAGCTCACAGATAAGCAGCCGCGGGATGAAGGTCTGGGTCGCGCTCACTCCTAGGGATTAGCGGTCAGTTCCCTGAGCGGAGGCCGGGCTCGGCGACGGGATCCGCGTGAGCGCCTGGGGCGGGAGACGGGGGAGCGTGCCCTGTGTCCCTAAAAGCCGCTCAGGGGGGAGGGCGCCTCTGGGCCGGCACAAAGCTTCGCTCGGAATTCCTGGCGGCAAGAAAAACAGGTGCAGGGGGAGGCGCGTGGCTTCCGCCTCCTGGGCCCAGCTGGTCGTCATAGCGACGGTGGTGCCACCCCGACCCCGGCCTCCTGAACCACGCATAGGTGGTTTCTTGTACCGACCCTGAGGCCCATCAAGGGCAAACGATAAGTTGGCGTTTGTCTGGGAAGATGGGGATGAACGGAACGTTCAGGCTCCTGGGAGCCTGTGTCCGTGGGAAGGATAGAGCTCGGACTAGACTCCCCAGGGTGCCGCCTGCCTGGTCCTCAGAGGGGCCGGCAGGGGCGCCTTCAGAACGGAGGGCCGGCAGGGGACCTGGAGTGGTGTGTGGGCTCGTCCTCCCCGGCCGGTTGTTACCTCCCACCAATCTGAGCACCAGGCCCTTCCTTAGGGCCCCTCACCTGGCCCCGCTCCCGCTCCCGTCCGAATTCTCCTGGGAACTGGCAGCCGCTGCACCGGGTCCCAGCCCACAGCCCCTGGGACTCATGGTGCCTCCCTCATCCTCACAGATGTTGCGTTTTCACGGGCTGCTCTCTGGACTCCCGATGCCTTCAAGGACCGAGCACGCACCTCGGGCTGGGAGGGGGCGACCTGTCCATGTGCGAGGGGCCATGGGGAAGCACAATGGTGCTTCAGGATTGGAGCCAGACCTGGCATTTTTAAACAATATATTTTTACTGATTCCAGAGGGGAAGGGGGAGGGAGAGAGAGAGAACCATCAATGGTGAGAGAGAATCATCAATCAGCTGCCTCCTGCATGCTCCACATTGGGGATGGAGCCTGCAACCCGGGCCTGTGCCCTGACCGGGAATTGAACTGTGACCTCCTGGTTCATAGGTCAACGCTCAACTGCTGAGCCACACTGGCCGAAAAGACTCCCGGCAAGAGTCTGTGACGTGTAAGACCTTTCCGAAGGGCCTCTTTGGACCAATGAGACAAGACGAAGCAGGCCCAGCGAGCCTTGAAGGCAGCAGGTCCCCAGCCCCGTCTCCCTCAGGGAAACATCTGTGTGGGACTCCACGTGGGATGCTGGTGGCGCGTGAGGTCTGACTTCAACATTATCCATTTTCCAAATGCACCCCCTCATGGCGAATGGGGTCCCTGGCACAGGAGCTCTCTGGCGCGTGGAGGGTGCTGAGGTCCGGCTGTCCTTGGGCATGTGGTCGGCGCACACGCCAGGAGGGTCTGACTGCCACCACGGGGCCACGTGGTCAGGGCCAAGCTCGGCCTCACGCTCGCTTGTTGGAAGCTCCCTGCACAGCTCATCTTCATTCCGTGGCGGTGGATCGGTGTGGCCCAGCCCGGCCAGCGTGGCTCAGTGGTTGAGCATTGACCTATGAACTAGGACAGTGGTCGGCAAACCGTGGCTTGCGAGCCACATGCGGCTCTTTGGACCCTTGAGTGTGGCTCTTCCACAAAACACCACGTGCGGGTGCACGTACAGTGCGAAGTTGACTTAAAACTTTAAGTAAAGTTTATTAAGTTAATTTTAGGGAATGTGTGGAGTGAAAGAAGATGTAGTATTGAGGATTGAGAAAGGTATGTGGAGATGGTTTGGACATATAGAGAGGATGAGCGAAAGGAGATAGACGACACAAGTATACAAGACGAGTGTGGATGGGGGCGGATCCCAGACACCTGGCCCAGCCCGGGGCCTCCGGGGAATGGCGTGTGCTTTCTGGGCCGCCCTGCCCTGGCCGGCTGTGAGCCTGTGATCCACGGCAGGGCCTGGAGCCACAGCGAAATTTTACAACTCAGCGCTCACTGGTTCCCGTCCATAAAATTAAACACTGACAATAGATTGATAATAAGTGCTGTAAAACGTCTTCCATTCTTAACCACTCGCCCAATTAGGCGGAGAAACATCACAGTGTCTGAGCGTGATTGCCTGGGACCGAGCAGAGCATTGGGTTACAGACTGCGGTTTGGGGGGGGGGGGGGGGGCGGGCGGAGAGCCGGGGAGCTCAGAGGAGAAATAGAGGGCGAGTCTTCCTGGGGCTGCACGTTCCAGCGTCTTATCTCCGGGGCGCAGTCTCCTCGCCGTCCCGGATTATAGCGGCAGCTGTGAAATGAGTCTGCCGCCCCCACCGGCCCTCCCTCCGTCCCAGCTCCGTCCCCACCCAGAGCGGGGAGGGGGGCTTGGGGAGACCAGGGCAGACCAGGGCCAGGCGGCTTCCCCACTCCCAGTCGGCAGCAGTGTCCTGTCTTACAGTCAGAGCTAAGGTCCTTCGGGGGCTCCCAGGTGAAGTAGCAATGAAAATAGTTTTATGGTTGGGTGTCACCACCCGTTCCTGTCTCGTGACCTCTGCTCACCCCCGGCCTCCTCGCAGGGTCTGGGGGACCCCAGGCAGTGCTCCCCCCAGGCCCTGTGCACCTGCTGCTCCCGCGGCCCTCAGGGCGCTTCCCCACCTTGTCCCTGCGTCTCTCCCATGATGCTCCTCTCTCTTCCCCTCCCTCCTTCCCTTCCACTCTCTCTAAACAATCAGTGGGAAGCTCTCCTGGGTGAGGATTAACAACAAAAGAGAACGCGGTGGGCCCCGCGTCTGCCCAGGGCTGGGCCTGCTCTGCGGACTCAGCGCTGTGCTTCCCTTGCTGCTTGGTCCCGCCCAGGCCTCCCTGAAGGGTCCCCACTGAGACGGGACCTGGTCCCCAGCAGCTGATGGTCCTGTTGCCGGTGCTGGACATGGGACAGGATGGCGGGTGACGCCGCCTCCATCAGAGCCGGGATGGCGCTGTCAGCCTCTGGGACACTCAGATATCTCCGAGGGAGGGAGGCAGGCAGGGCGTTTGTCATTGTTGGGTCTGGCCGAGCCGTAGGGTTCCTATTACCACGAGTCCAAATGAGTTTGTCATAATGGGGCGCCCGGTGCAGACTGAGAAGCTGCGGATTAAACCCGACATCTGTGTCTGGAAGTGGCTTCCTCCAGAGCTGCCCGTCACCGGGAGCCGGTGAGCCGAGGCCCCGCAGGCGCGGCAGCTGGGGAGCGGCCCCTGATGCTGACCATGCGGTGCCGATGCTGAAGGAAGGCTCCCGGGCCTCTGGGGGGCGAGGCCTCAGTCAGGATCCCGGGCGCTCTTCCCAGGTTGGGGGTTGCCTGGACCAAACCACCATCGTCTGCAGCCTGGCCGCTGGCCGCTGCCTTTTATCCAACATCCTTGTTCCTGTTTCTCCTTCTCCATTCGTCTGTCTGTCCGTCCACAGAGCAGAAGGCACGCGCTTCTCACCTTGCGAAGGGATCAGGCCGTCCCCTGGGCCTGGATCCCCCCAGGCCTCCCACAACCCTTGGGGCCAAGACCAGACCCTGGGTACTAAAACTGGCTTTAGAGTTGAGTCCAAACGCCCGTTTAAAAACTGTCAGTTGAATCTATGAAGTTGGAGCCGTGTCTTGCAGACTTGATAGGAATTTCCACGCTCCCCGTGCCACTCCCACGCAGATCGCACCTGCCGTCACGGCGCACCCTTCGTCCACTGACGCCACGTAAGAGCAGTGGGCAATTTCCACGTCAGACTCGCAGATCCTGGGAGGACGCTCGGAGCGTCCATCAGAGTGGCGGGACCCACACACACAGCTTCAGAAGGTGGTGTGTGACCCATCCTGGAGCACGGGGGGCGGGGGCGGGGTCAGCGGGGTGGGAGTGGCAGCCCTTTTGGTCCCCTGTGGCCGCCGTCTTCCCTGCGCGGAGCTGAGAGGATCATGTCGACGACAGCTGTTTGCCTATCGGTGCTTCTCTGCAGGCCCAAGCCCTGCGGGACCCAGACGGCTTCATGGGGCAGACTGTGAGCTGCCCCGCGCTGGGCCGTAGTCTCCCGGGTTGGGTGGGGGGCCAGGACTGGCCCTCGGTGCTTCTGCAGGCCCAAGCCCTGCGGGACCCAGACGGCTTCATGGGGCAGACTGTGAGCTGCCCCGCGCTGGGCCGTAGTCTCCCGGGTTGGGTGGGGGGCCAGGACTGGCCCTCCTGCCTGAGCTGGGGGAGTGTGGGACCTCCCGGGCCATCTCTGATCAGGGCCACCAGCTGCCACCGCCACGTCTTCAGTCTCCCCACAGCGACCACCATAGGGCGTCTGTCTGCCCAGGTCACTGCTGCCCGAGCTCAGCCTGCAGCCTCTGCGTGTCCCTACCCCTCTCTGACCGCCCGGATGGCACTGCGGGGACCCTGGTCTCAGCGGAGTCCCAGGCCCCCTCCCGTGGGGTCTGGAATCAGACACCGAACCTTCCCCTCTGAGCAGGAGCTGGTCACCGAAGCCCTGCCCTGCGCCACGGGGAGCCGGCGCCTTCAGAGGGATGGGGGGAGCCAACACGGGGGCCAGGGGAGCCGATGCCCGTCTCCAAAACGCCTTCCGGGAGCCGCACTCCTGCTCCCATTCCACGAGACGACCAGCGGCTTTTGCATAAACATCGGCCTCTGCCCGCATCGGTGGCCTGTGCCCATCACGCTGGCTGTACTTGCTCTGGGCCTTGGAATCTGGGGCCCCATGAATTCCAACCACACACCCACACCCCTCCTTCTCCGTGCCCAGGAGACGGGGCCTCTGTGGCCATCATGGGGTTGGCATCTGGCTTGCTCGCCATTGGAGGGGCACTGAGGCCCCCCTGGGCCATCCTTTAGCCCAATACAGGCACCTCGCTGCCCCTCACCCTCGGCACAGCCCCCCCGGGAGGTGCGAGGGCGCTCTCTGCTCATCTGCTATTGGGGTGGCCCAGCTCGGCTCATCACGAGGCCCCGGGAGGCCAGCCTACGCCACCTGCACCCTCCATGCCCAGTGCACTTGTCTTCACCCCCAGACGCGCCCCGGGAAGCCTGATGGCGCCCCCCTTCACCGTGGGCGTGTCAGAGCCGCCTCTCCACCCTCCGCCTTCTGCTTCTCCAAGTGTTTATTCTGCTCCGTGCGCCTGTCCCCCGTGGGCCCTGGGCTGCCGCATCCCCCTCCCTCGCGCACGCACCTGAGCGATGCCTCCAGCCCGGCTCCCTCGCCCTCCCCTCTCTCTCCCCTCTCCCTCTCCATGCAGGTTCTCGCCCACAGGCCTAAGGTCACATCAGCCCGACGTGCACATGCACAGACGCTTGCCTTTGAGTCGGGTTTGGGGAAGCGTGTCTGGCAGGCCAGGCCGTGCGGGCGGTAAGATGTTTGATGTTTCCCGGGGCCATGCGTCTCGTGGAGCCGCCGCGTTTCCAAACGCCGCCCCGGGTCCTGTCTGGGGTTTTAAAAAGCACTTGTCCTATGAAGTGTCATCTTTCCTAAGAGGCACTCAGTGGAGCTGGGACCCGCTCAGAGCCACCTGTCATTTCGCTGCGGTGCCCATCGCGGGCCCAGGGCAGCGCGGTCAGAGCTCCGCTCTGGGCGGGAGGTTCGCAGTCGGAGTAGGGAGCGGACGACCCCGGGGGTCCCCCCTCCCCGTCCTGGTGTCCATGGGTCTCCTGGGCATTGCCCGGGCCCTGGGCAGCTGTCGGGGACCAG
>NW_006282196.1:368307-369661 GCF_000327345.1 Myotis davidii
TTTGCGCCGTGTCGGAGCCTCTGCAGGTCAGCCCGCAGGTCAGCCGTGTCCAGGCCTCTCGCGACCTCGGTGCACACTGGCCGGCTGCAGGGCCGCGTGAACTAGCTGCACCCTCCCCAGCGGTTCCCCGTGGGCCAAGTGTGAGGCAGCGCCCCCCCTGCAGAGTGAACTCGTGCGGGAATCAGGCCCGTGGGGGTGGCCCTGTGGGGCGGCCATTGTCTTGTGTGCCCTCTGGCCTCACCCGATGCCGTGGAATTACCTTTGCCCTTCACTCACGCCTGGGACTCAGGATCAAAACCCAGGCCTCCCTCCTGGTCTCCCCTCTAGGCCTCTCTGCAGTGAGGGGTTTGGGGGCGCTGCCTGCTGGCCCCCCTCATGGCCACGGGGGGAGCATAAGGAGGAGTCTGGCAAGGGAACCTCGGCCTTGAACTCGGGTTTTAAGAGCTGCATGGCAGAGGAAACGCGCTTCTATGTGTTAGGGGTCCCCCTGGCAGGGGCTGAGGTCCCCCAACAGAAACACACAAGTGGGGGCCTGGGCTTGGAGGCTCGGTCGCACGGGTGATGGGAGCGGTTTCAACGTGGGGATTGGAGAAGGTGGGTCACCTGGTGATGGGGGTGCGGGCACAGGACGGCCCGCAGGGACACCCTCACGCGAAGACCGTGAATCTCAGGCGTGGAACGGAGGTAGCCGGGGAGCGTGGGGGTGAGCACCCCTGGGAGGAGGCTCAGGGGTTTGCAGGGTGAGGCGGGGAACGGAGGCAGAGGTCAAAGGGCGCCGGGCTGTGCACAGCAGCGTGTGGACGACAGGATGGGATGGCCAGGAGGCTGCTGGCGGTGGCCCAGGGCCCGGTGGTAGCCATCCTGCCCTTGAGCTGGCGGGAATGACCTTGAAGCTCTGCTGGGAGCCTGAAGGACCACACCAGCCCTTCCTCGCCCTTCAGAAAGGGGCTGGGGCCTCGGAATGAAGACAGATAAGTGCCCCTGCTGCTCCGTGAGGGTGGTGAGGCCCGTGCACCGGGTGAACACCTGGGCTGCGGTGAGGTGGGGGCATGCATGTGCATGCGTGTGCGTGTGCATACGCGTGTGCGTACGTGAGTGTGTGCACCGGCACGCCCACAGGACCAGGGGTTTTCTGCACCGAATTTGGATTCCCAGCTCGGATTCCATGCAGATGCACATGGCATATGGGAATGTTGGTTCCATGTACAGGTTGTGCTTTGGGAGAGGCCTGTGTGTGTGTGGGGGGCAGACAGGGGATGGTGTGGGGAAACATGGCTCTGTGGGGAGCAGATGCTGGGAGCAGGGACTGCGTGCAGGAAACCGTGGGCTGCAGCTGCCCCCACTCCCCACGTGC
>NW_006282196.1:369895-374518 GCF_000327345.1 Myotis davidii
CAAGTTGATTGAAAACATATCAAGGATACTCTCAGATCAAAATGACATAAAATTATAAATCAACTACAATAAAAACAATCAAACTCATGACAGCTAAATAGCATGCTATTAACCAATGAATGGGATACCAAATACATCAGAGAACCTCCTCCCGTGTCCCCATGAGGGGGGCGAGGTCCGTGCACCGGGCGAACAAGCACACGCCACGCAGAGCTCCGTGATGAGCCCCCGATCCCCTCGACTCTCCGGCTCAGGGTGCAGCCGGCTCGCCGAGTCCGGGGCGTTGGCTGAGCGTGGCCATGTGGGGGAGACGGTGCCAGGCTGTGTGTCCGTGGAGAGGAGCGCTTTCTGCCGCGTTGACTGGCAGGACAGAGCTGAGCCCGCAGGACGGCCTGGGGCCAACTCTAGCCACCCTGAGCCGCGCGACCTTGAGCAGAGGGCGCCACCTCCCTGAGCCTCCACGTTCACATCTGTGGAATGGGAACCACAGTCCACCTGTCCCTGGGGGACCCTGTGAGCATCCCAGGAGCCACAGGCGGAACCACAGCTCCGTGATCACTCTGCGAACTCGGCTAACGGCCCCTCGCAAGACCACGCTGGCGGCGGGCGCAGGATGAGCTGTAAGGACTTCGGAGCGCGTCGCCCGCCTCTGCTCCGAGTTGCCTTATGTGGACGTTGTGTTAGCTCCAGCTGCCCAAGCCATTCTGAGGAGGAGGCTGACAAATCTCAGACAGTGGCCGCCTCCCACGCGTGCTCAGGGGGCGTGGAGCGCAGGGGGTGGCAGAAGCAGAGCCGGGCAGGGCGCGCTGAGTGCCGGGAGGGCAGCCTCTGAGCGACTCACACCCGCACGCCCGGCGGATCATCCAACCACGTCGGCCGGTGCCCACATGCCGGGAGCCGGTCCAAGGTCACCTCTCCGAGAAAGGTTGTTTCCCCAGGTAGGGATTTTCCCCTGAAGTTAGGGAGGGAATAAAACCTCTTAACTGCCAGGCGGGTAATTAATCACTTTAACTACGCTACATAATCTTTACTCCCTGGAATGGAGATAAGACCTACACAGAACCTAGAAATTCGCTGGAGAGAACATGGCAAAAGATCCTGGACTGACCCTGACTACAGAAATTGGCAAGAGAACCCGGCTACAGACCTGGCGACTGAACCTGGCTGGAGAACCTAACCCGAACCTGGCTGGAGAACCCAGCGAGAGAACATGGCCACAGAACCTGGCTGGAGATCCTAACCAGAACTTTGCTGGAGATCCTGACCAGAACTTGGCTAGAGGAACCTGGCTATGATGATCACCCGAACGCTGCCTCCGTGTCATTCCTTCTTCGCCGACTCCGTCCGCACCTATGGGGAACCCCTGGACCTGCTGGGTTTGGACCCCGGCACCCACAGGCTCCCCTCCCCGACCTGCCTCTGCCAGAGCCGCCCGCCGACACACCCTGGGCGGGAAGAGCAGGGCTGCCGGGGGTCTTGACCTCGGTTTCCCTCCTGAGGGGCCCTGCCCCAGGTGGCTGCGGTTGGGCCAGGACCCTAATCCCACTCCCGACCCCGCTTCACGGAGGCTCTTTCGTGGTCCGGTGGCTGGGGGCCTGGGCATCTATCCACCGCGTCTAACTCACGTGACCAGTGCAGGAGGGTTGCTCTCGTTCCGGTTGGATCTGACGGGACACACACGGTGGGGGTGGGGTGGGAGGGGGGTCCCTGCTCAGCTGCCCGGCCAGAATGCAGAGAGGGTTTCCCTCCAGATGCCCCTGTGCCCTAGACCCTCCCTGTCCCCTCTGGCTGCTCCCCTGAGCCTCTGGGGCTGTGGCGTGGGCTCCTGGAAGTGCTGGCTGGAGCTCCAAGGGAACTTGCAGGTTTGCATATAATGAAGGAGCCAGAGAAAAGCTCACCTTTCGGGGGATGGGAGAGGTTGACGGTCACCAGGGCCCCTTGGGACTCGGGGGATCCCCGCTTTAGACCCGCCTGGCGTCCCAGCTCCTGTGAAGTGTCCCCTCTGATGATCATGACCTTCACCTCACTCCCCTGCTGCTGACTCCCCTCTGCTCTGGGCCCCACATGTGGATTCGGAATCGGGTGTCTTCCACCCTCTCCTCTCTGTGATCCTGTCACGCCCCCTTTCTTCATGGCGTTGCTCTCAGGACCAACTCCAACATTGTCCTCCGATGGGAGGCTTATTCCTGTGGATGAACCTTCTGGAAAGCTCATGCCTAGCGTGTTCATCGTCACGACGTGACCTGCAGGCGTCGGCCGCGTGAGAACTCGCTGGGCATGAACTCTGGGCCAACCACCGTACAACGGGTGCGCGGTGTGCTGCCATGACCCCCTCCGCCCACGAGGGGGCAGTGCGTCTCCTCTCCGGACCCTGCCACGGCCAGGACGGAAATTCCCAGGGTGCAGCCCGCAGCACAGCCTGGTTATAGAAAGAAGCCGCGGTGTTTAGGAGGTGCTGCTCTGGGGGGTAACTCCAGCGTCTTCCCCACGGGCTCCAAGACTTCCCACCAAGGGGCCCTGGAGCCAGGCGCTCCTCCTGGGCCCACCTTCCTGACCAGGCGCCGCACACATTCCTCTTAAAGTTTGTTCTCAAGTCATTGTCGACTTTCAGAAAACATTGCAGGAATCATGGAGAACGTTGTCTTAGACCCTTCACCAGCTGTCCCCAATGTTAAATCTCATGTAACCAGCCCTGGCCGGTGTGGCTAAGTGGGTAGAGCGTCAGCCTGCGGACTGAAGGGTCCCAGGTTCGATTCTGGTCAATGGCACACGCCCGGGTTGCAGGCTCGATCCCCATTAGGGGGGCATGCAGGAGGCAGCTGATAAATGATTCTCTCTCATTTTTGATGTTTCTATCTCTCTCTCCCTCCCTCTTCCTTTCTGAAATCAATAAAAATATATATGTTTAAGAAACTTATGTAACCATAGTCCAGTCACCGAGACCAGGAAGTTCACACTGACACACCAGGCCAGTGATGGCAAACCTTTTGAGCTCGGCGTGTCCGCATTTTGAAAAACCCTAACTTAACTCTGGTGCCGTGTCACATATAGAAATTTTTTGATATTTGCAACCATAGTAAAACAAAGACTCATATTTCTGATATTTATTTTATATATTTAAATGCCATTTAACAAAGAAAAATCAACCAAAAAAGTGAGTTCATAGTGTCATAGGTTCGCCATCACTGCACTAGGCGGTCCATCAGCCCTTTCAAGCCTCCGCAGTCTGTCCACGGACGCCCGTTCTTGGTTCCATAATCCCAGGCTGCCCTGCACTGGGGAGCGAGTTTCACGGGCCCAGGTAGGGTAGCCACTGCTTCTCACCCATCGGCTGAGACCTCTGTACGCGGGTCCACGGCGCCTGCTCGCGTGGCCCTCAGTCGGTGTCTGATCCCGGAATTGGAGGGGGAGGGGGTTGGTTGAAACTTGGGGGAAAATGACCCTTCGGGGTTCTCACACCCTGGGGTCCCCGGCAGACGCTCTGCCCTGGGAGCACTTTTCTGCCCCGTTTTTTTGTTTGACAAAGTCTGTTATTTTCTAACACAAACAACCTTGAGCCTGTGTCCTGTTTCCTGGAAGGTGAGCCGCGACGGGGGGCCCGCTCCACGCACGCGCCAGCCAGCGGGGTCCCCCACGTAGACACGGCCTTCGGCCACAGCCGCCAGCCCTCGCTCTGTCCGAGGAGCACTTACGGGCTTTGGCACGAAAGGCGCCGCGGAGAATAATAACAGAGGAGCTGACAGCAGTGTTCCCTGACTTACTTTCAGGAATAAAAATAAAATAGAGGGAGAGATGTGCATTTTTTTTTCCTTTAAAGAAAATGAATTATTCTTTGAAAGTTAGTCAGCGTCTTGGGGGCACCGTGTGGAAAATTAGATTTTAATGGCTTTGAAATTGAGGTTCCCCGGGTCAATAGCACCGGCGACTTGAAGTAAAACGACAAATCTATTAGAAGAAAATCAAACATTGGGCTGCTCGTCGGAGCGGCGGGCGGAGGACGGGGGCCTCACCTTGGAGGGTGGCCGCGCAGAACGGAGTGGAGACCCAGCACCCGGCCCAGCGGCATCCCCAGGAGGGCCGCCCAGGGTCCTGACGCGTCCGCGGTGGGAAAGGTCCTGGTTCCCAGCCTTCATCGCCAGACGTGGTTGGAGGTGGTTTGGCAGAACGGGTGTTGCCTGGGCATTTGATCCCCGAGCTGCATAGAAGGTGCTTTGTTCTTTCTTTAAAATTTTTTTTTTTTAGGCCCCAAAACGAAGGCGGCCATGAGAGCCCTCCCTCCACCCCCTCCTTCGTTTACTAATTGAAACACAGCCGGTGCCAACGACAACTCCCGGCGGCTGCCATTGCCTGTGCGCTTACCCACAGCCGGGGAGGCGGGAAATGACCTGGAAACTCCGCACCGATTGGCCGCGTGTTCCCTGGGGCTGGGCGCTGCGCTTGGCTGAGAGCAGGGTCCTCAGAGCAAGGCCAGCCCTGCTCCCGGGGTGCAGCCAGCCCCCCCTGACCCCCGCCGGCCGGCTGCTTTGGTATTTGTGAGTGGACGGTCCACATCAACCCCGCGTCCGTCCCCTTGGCTGACGGCCCGTCTCCGGCTCGGGCTGCACTCTCCCAGCGGGGCCGAGG
>NW_006282196.1:374585-383228 GCF_000327345.1 Myotis davidii
ATTCCTGCCTGGGAGTCACTTCCTAATGCTCTGCGGGGACGTGTGCCCACGCCCGCTGGGGGCATCGATGCCTCTCGGGGTCCCTCAACACCACCCACTCACACTGCGTGCAGGGGGGAGGGGAGGATAGGGCCCAAAGGGGGACCCTGCTGTCCTGGAGCCAGTGGCCTGGTGGGAGGGGCACAGACAGGACATGTGCGCGGCACCTGTCTGATTCCAGGGGACACGGGCGGGCGACGTGGCAGGTGCGGTGGGCGATGGGAGCCTTGGACCCACGGGAGACGCCAGGAGTCGGCCAGGAGAGGGCGGCCCAGGAGACGGCCGGGCACGGGCCTCCTGGTCACGCTCCCCGCCCTGAGCAGGAGAAGCGTCCCCTGTCTTCTGGACGAGCAGGCTTGGAGCTGGGAAGCGCTGGTCCCCGGTCACAGCTGCTTGGGGACCCGGTGCCGCTCTCCCCGCCCAGCCCAGGTCTCAGGCAGAAACAGGTTTCATAGGAAGCGGCCGCCCCTCCCCCGGAGGCCCCAAAACGAAGGCGGCCATGAGAGCCCCGCGGGTGCCAGCAGCCACCGCCCAAGCTGGCAGCTCTACAGGCTCCGAGCGTCTCAGGTGCGGATGCAGAACCTGTCCCCTGCCCCACCCCCAGGGAGGGCCAGGCGAGGGCAGAGGGCCCAGTGACCGTGAGGGTCTCTTACACAGGCCCCTTCACCCCCCACTTCCCCTTAGAGGCCGGGAGGGAGCTGCCAGGATCAGGGTCACTCTCCAAGTGATGGAGCCCCTCCCAGCTCCCCACCCCCTTCTTCTTCACCAATGAGATCAGCATTTCCACACGCTGCCTGGATTCCAAAGGTTGGATTTACCCAAAGACGCTCCCCCAACTCCACTCGGAGAGCCAGCGATCCAGAGGCATCGATGCAGCCCTGTGTTCACCCCCACATTCACACATGGAAGCCCCGGCCCCCAACATAAAGGCGTCCTGAGGGGGCACTGGGAGGTGACTGAGTGTAGCCGGGGGATGGGATTGGCGCCTTTATAAGAAGAGGATGAGCTCAGAGCTCCCTCTGTCTCCATGACATGAGGACGCGGCCGGGAGGCGGCTGTCGCTGCCAGGAAGCGGGCTCTCACCAGAGCTCAAGCCTGCGGCACAGTGAACTCAGACTTCCTGCCTGCAGGCTGTGCGGCGAGTGTCGCGGGTGAGTGGAGTCCCTCAGCCCGCGCTGTCGGGGACAAGCACAGGGTGAAGGCCCTCAGGCCGCCACGTGTCCCGTAGGCTCCCTTCTGACAAGCTGGAGTCGGCCGCCTTGGAATGTTCCGCCATTCCGTGTCATCACCCCCTGCGCCCCGTGGATGGGCTGCGAGCGGCCCCCTCAGAGCCCAGCAGCGTCCAGGGCCCAGCCACAGCCCACGGGGCAGCACGGGGTGTTGGAGGGCACAGGGCAGACAGAGAAGCCACGCATCTTCATGGCTTGTGCTTCGGAACAGAAGGACGGACGCCACTTGTATGAATCCTACACTTAGGACACGAGATCATAAAACAAACGCTTCCCATGGGGGCGGAGACCACGGACGCCCGTCACTCATGGTGACTCTGCTGCGTGCGAGGCGTGGCGATGGGTGTGAGGGTTCAGGTAGATGGAAGGTGTTGGGCGCCCCAGCCTCCCTGATCCTCATGGACACCCCCCGCCCAAGGTCTTCTCTAAGCCGGACGGGGCGGAGTCATTTCGGACCAGTAAGCAATGCACGTGTGTTTGCCTACGTGTTAAGGGGCTGTGGTCGCAAGAGCAGCAGTTCCAGCTCGTCCATAAACCCCTGTGACCTTGAGCCCTCACGACCTTTATCTGGAGGCTCCGTCATGGGCAAGTAGACTCCACGGAAGGTGGGGATGGCACAAGGCAGCAGAGTTCATGTAAAAATTGATCGCAAATTTATGAGATTCCCCGGAGGGCACGTGGGAGAAGTTCTCTTTCATTACAGAAACGGAGTGAAGGCTCCCTCATTGATGTGGTGTGCCTGTGCCCGTCTGCCTTGGCCGCCTCCCCCTAACTACACAGAGGGGCAGAGCTGGGGGGAACCAGCCGGGGGTTAGCCTAAGGCGTCGCTGGATCTAGTCGACTCTAGCTGGGTTGGGGCGCCTCTTTGCACTGGGTCCTGAGACGCGCTGGGGGTGGGGGCAGGGGACAGGTTTACGTGTGGCTCCGGACTTCTCCGTGAGTAGAGGGTGTAATCAGACCCCTATCACCCTAAAACTATATTCACTGCAATGGTGTTGCCCACAAACTCCAGGGAAAGGGATAAAGTCAGAGCAAACTGTTTTGAACCAATGCGGTCAATCGGCCTCTTCTCTTCTTGTGAGAGCTGCCACTGTCAAAACCCAGAACAGCAGCTGTTGTGGAACGATTGTGGGGAGACGCTGCCCTGAGTGCGTTAAAGATATTCGATGCTATAAAGGGGGTTCCATGATTATCCTCGTGCCACAGGGAAGGAAGCAGACCGAGGGCGGTGCGGGGTGTCACCTGCGGGCCCAGGGGCTGGAGCATCATCCCACTCGGCCAGGCCTCCCAATGGACGGGCCCCACTGTGTCCCTGCGGGGGGGCGGGTCACCCTGGAGAGAAAACAGCTCACAGAGGGCAGCCTCTCTCAGGACCGGTCAGGAGCCTGAGTGTTTGTGGTCGTTAGGGGAGATCAAGCAAGAGGGGCCGTACAAAGTAAGACACATTCATTCATTTATTCATTTGTTCATTCATTTATTCATTCTTCATTCATTCATTCACTCATTTGTTTATTCGTTCATTCTTTCATTCATTCATTCATACATTCATCCATTCATTCTTTGTCCATTCCATTCATTCATTCGTTCATTCATTCTTTGTTCATTTGGCAGCTCCCAATGCCTCCCCTGCTGCATGCTCCTTGCTCAGTGCCCAGAACTGAAGGGTCAGCACAAATGGGAGCTCACAGCTCAGAAAGGAGAGGAGCCCGAGAAAGGACACAGTCAGCCCAGATCCGAGCTGAGTCCTGAAATGTCTGTGTGAGTGAGTCGGTGTGTGTGAGTGGGTGTGTGTGTGAGTGAGCGGGTGAGTGAGCAACTGAGTGTATGAGTATGTGAGTGTGTGGTGAATGGGTGAGTGTAAATGTGAGTGGTTGAGTGTGTGTGTGTGAATGGGTGTGTGTGAGTGTGTGAGTGCGTGTGAGTGTATGTGTGTGTGAGTGGGTGAGTGTGAGTGGGTGTGTGTGAGTGGGTGTATGAGTATGTGAGTGTGTGTGTGAGTGTGAGTGTGAGTGAATGAGTGCGTGTGTGAGTGTGTATGAGTATGTGAATGTGTGTGAGCAGGTGAGTGTGAGTGTGTGTGTATGAGTGAATGAGTGTGTGAGTGAATGAGTGTGAGTGTGTGAGTGAGTGTGTGTGAGTGGGTGAGTGTGAGTGGGTGTGTGAGTGAATGTTTGAGTGTGTGAGTGTGTATGAGTATGTGAGTGTGTGTGTGAGTCTGTGAGTGTGTGTAAGTGCATGTGTGTGTGTGAGTGGGTGAGTGTGAGTATGTGTATGTGAGTGAATGTTTGAGTATGTGATGTGTGAGTGAGTGTGAGTGTGTGTGAGTGCATGTGTGGGTGTGGGTGTGAGCGGGTGAGTGTGAGTGTGAGCGGTGAGTGTGAGCTGGTGGGAGGGCTCCTGCTCAGGCAAGCCCGTCATTGGTCCTGGACTCTCATCTCCTGTCATTGCCTCCGAGGTCCTGCCTGTCCCGACGCCGTATCCTCCATCTGGGCGCCAGGGAAGCGAGATGGGTGCTCCCACACGTGGGATTAGCCTCCACACGTGTTGTATTAATTTATGGAAATGCCAGGCTGCTCTCACGGTGGCACTGAACTCGTGTCCTCCAGTAAATGGCTTAATTTCCTTCCGAGGATGAAGCACGCGTTCTCGGCTGGCCAGTTCCGCTGCGGGCCCTCTAATGCGCTCTGTCCACTCGGAGGACACATCCGTCACCGGGACGGCTCTGGGCGATGACACCAGAGGCCCATTTCTAATGACGGTCACGGTCCTGGTGGAACACATCCCATACATTAAGGCTGATGCGCCTCGCCCGCTGGCGGGCCCTCTCGGGGACCAGATGACCTTCTTCCCTCCCGAGCTTTCCTCTGCTCGTGACGCGGGGAGAAATGCCTCCCAGTGCAGCGCCAGCGTCCAGAACAGCCCCTCCAGGTGGGGGGTGGCCTGGCCCAGCACAACGGACAGAACAGAAGACACAGGTCCGTCTGCAGACGTAGCTGAAGGTGCTGGGAACACCAGCCAATCGCCTTGGGGGCAGCCTCACCCCAGGCCTGAGGAAGCTCAAGCTTCAGCTTCTACATTTCAATTTCTATCCGTGATGAGGAATTCTCTCTCTTCCTGAGGAGCCCTCCCGATTGGAGCCAGAGGCCCCTGGGGACCCGGGTCTGGCCCTGGGGAGGTGAGTGTCAGGTGGTGCCGACACTCCACCATCAGATGGGGGAGAGGAATGAGGCAGAGAGAGCGTCGAAGGGCCGGCAGCAGAACGTGCCAGCCCCAGAGATGCCACGTTGGCACAAGGATTCTTTGGAGCAGGAGACAGTTGGTGAGAAGCAGAGGCAAGAACAGCTCTGTGCCCTTCCAAGCCCACCCCAAATAGGACCCGCGTTTGCAAAGGTGCCCCGCCCGCTCCACCTGAAGGACAGAAGGTAATCGGGAGCCAGCGCCAGGCCCCGATCAGCACCAGGGACAGCGCCAGAGGGACCCCCCGCAGCTACCCTTCCAGGCAGCGCCTGCCCACAATCTGCCACCCTCCAGGCTCTGCTCCTTTCCTTTGTCTTGTCACGTCCCCTCCACCCATTGTTCTGCGGCTGAGATTGTACATCCGCCGTGTTCTCACCCCCCGCCCCCCACCCGGGTTACTCATCGCGGGTCTCCCGTGCGTGTATGAAACATCTGCTCGCTGTTCTCTCCCTTCCCAGTGCGGTTTGCAAACACAGCCCAGCTGGAGAGCAGGCGGGTTGAGAGAACACATTGCTTCCTCCCCCACGGCTTCCAGGCCTGGCTGTCCCCGGGACGCCCCCTCCTCAGGAGAGAGGGAAGCCAGCCCGCCCGTGACAGCGCGGGCTCCGGGAGCGCCCAGCTGCACGATGGGCGAAGGCCACGCCGGTGGCTCTCCATCTGCAGCAGAATCACCTGGGAAGGTTCAAAAGAAACAACAGACATTTTTACTGAAAGGAGAGGAAGCGAGAGAGAAACATCAGTGATGAGAGAGAATCATGGCTCGGCTGCCTCCTGCATGCTCCCTTCTGGGGATCGAGTCCCCAACCTGGGCCTGTGCCCTGACCGGGAATCGGATGGTGACCTCCTGGTTCATAGACCGACGCTCAACCCCTGAGCCATGCTGGCCGGGCTCACCCAGGAAGATCTTAGGAGTCGCCGTGCACAGTCCCTACCTCAGACCACGGGAGGCGGGGTCCTGGAGGTGGTGGTCCCAGGGTGCAGACAACCCCCCCCCCGCCTTTGGGGCCACACCCCTGCCCACATCAACCCAGACTCCTGGACCTGGAGCCAGGTGCCTCCATACACCGACCGCCCAGGCTCAGGTGACTCTGAAGAGCACCCCCATTGTGAGTTGTCCAGTCACGTGCATGGTGAGGTGGGTGGGGGTGTACAGAGGGGGCCCAGGGTGCAGGCGGGTGGAAGAGAGGGAGGCTCCCTGAGTCTTGAATGGGGGGGGGCGGGTTGGCGAGGGAAAAGGAGCCCTTCCCATCACGGCCACAGGCTGCTCAGATTAATACACCAACCAGGCGAAGGGGAGTCGCTGAGCCTCGGGGTTTCGCAGAGGAACACCCCGTCATTCACGGGGTGCTCTCCGGGAGGTAGGAAACGCCACGGAGACACCCCACCCCCGGAACCAGGGGAAGATGCGGACGGTGAGTGATGACAGGGAGACGCAGCATCGCATGAGGACCACGTCTCCCCGAGGAGGGGACGGGCGTGCTCTCCAGCTCCTCCCGCCCGTCTGCCTCGATAAAGACGCTCCGAGCGGGAGGACGGTGCGAGGACAGTGACGGGGAGTGGGGACTTGGCGCCCGTGAGGCAGCGCGACCCGTGAGAAAAGCTCCTGGGCTCTGTTCACTTGAGGGGACACTTTCCTCCTCCGCTGGCGTCCTGGCCGCTCGCTCCCGACCCTTCTCAGCGCCTTTGGTTTTCCAACCTCTTTGTGGAATGGCGTGTCCCGGGGCCATTGTGCGGGGTGACCGTGGGCGCCCCAGGTGTTCACGGCTGGGACCCTCTCTTCTCCTGCAACCGTGCACACAGGTCAGGGTGCAGCTCCCCTCTCGGCCCCCGGCTGGGGCGCTGCCTCCCCCCTCCCTCCGTCCCTACCTCTCGCCATGGAGTCGCTGTCACACGCTCTTCACGTGCGAAGGTGGGTGACCACTCGCCTGCAGCCGCACAGCTGAGAGGGGCGTTAGGATGACAGACCCGGACCTCCCGCTTTCTCTGCTGCCTCCTTCTGTGCTGGGGGAACTGGGAGGCTCCCCCGGCCCCCAAACCTCCCAGCTTGGATGGTCCTGAGATAGTTACACTCATTCAGGCGCCAGAGGGGGTCTATTTTCCGCATCGGGACTCGGGCACAGGGGGGCCGGGCCAGCGCAGGGTTCCTCTCGGGCGATGCTCGGCTTCTGAGCCTCCCACTGGCACCAGGACGTGGACCGGCCGCTCTGGACGCAGGTTCCCCAGAGCCCTGCTGGGGGCGCAAGGCCCGCGGCCTCTGTGGTGCACCCGTGGGCGCTCTTCCCGGATGAAACCGAGGTCCCGGCTTTTCCGCAGACTCCAGGGCACAGACTGCCCAGCTCCATCCACACGGAGCCTGGAGGCAGGAGCGTGCCCCTTGCTTGGCGACCTTCCAGAACCTTCTGCCTGCGATATACACATTACCTGTACATGCAATGCTCTCTAACAATTACTCGTCCGGGGCTTTTGATGTTCTCACAGGGCCCGTCCGCATTGGCTGCTTGTTTGTAGAGTCTCCCAGTGCGTCCCTGGGAACAGACTCTGGGAAACAGCTCCCATTTTTCCCCGTGTGATGCGTCCTGGCCCGCGAGATGGAGCGCCGCCTCCCGTGCTCCTCTGAGGGAATAAGAAGCAACGGCCCCTTGAAAACGTCTTTATTTCTTCCCCGAAGCGCCAGGCAGACGTCACCTGCGCGTTAACCTCTGTCTCCCGCAGATTTATGTGGGTTCCGGGAAGGCGGCCCCGGCTCCTCCCGGCCGCACGGTGACGGCTCCTTCATCAGCATAAAAGCCGGCCCTCAGGCTTCGCCCCCGAAACATTCAGCCCTGAACTCAGCCCTCAGTCCCCGAGGGAACCGCATCAGGGCCCGGCGGGCGACGAATCTTCCCTCGATTTTCACCTGATCAAACATAAGTGAACAGAGCCACTTCTTTGTGGTTTTAAAGACTGCGGCTTATGATAGAGATTCGCAGGACAGAGAGACACAGAGCGGTCGGGGAAACCACACTCCGGCACCCTCACCCCAGAGCACGGACGGTCACGGGGCGATGAACCTAATCCAACGCCCGTTCCCTGCGTTAGGTTATTGCTATTCTCACGTCACAGCTTGAGCATCGCCCGGAGCTCCCACAGCAAAGCAGTAAATGCCACACCTGCTTCTTCCTCCTGGCTCTGGAGGCCGGGGGTCTGAGGTGCCATCACGGTGCCGTCGGGTCAGGTTCTGGGGCTCCCCCCTACTGGTTCCCAGGGGCCCACCCTCCAGCTGAGTCTCACCGTCCCTTGGGCGTCTCTTCTGATCAGGGCACTAATCCCATTCACGGGCCCCACCCTCATGGTCCCATCTAACTCACCACCTTCCAAAGGCCTCACCTCAACACCACCACCTTGGGGGTGGGCTTGGATGTGAATTGGGGGCAGGGACAGAAATACTCAGTCCAACCAGGAGGTCCCGGGTTCAATGCCCGGGTTGTGGGCTCGATCCCCAGTAGGGAGCGTGCAGGAGGCAGCCGATCGATGATTCCCTCTCATCACTGGATGTTTCTATTTCCCTCTCCCTCTTCCTTCCTCTCTGGAATCAATGAATATATATTTAAAAAT
Source organism: Myotis davidii (assembly GCF_000327345.1). NCBI lineage: Eukaryota > Metazoa > Chordata > Mammalia > Chiroptera > Vespertilionidae > Myotis > Myotis davidii. Next base: position 382,685 of record NW_006282196.1, read on the forward strand.
TAAAAAAAGAAACATTCAGCCCATAAAAGCCATCTTGAACAAACCCAAGCAGATCAAGATTCCTGTTCACCAGATGCACTGGGGGCACAGCACCTTGTCCAGCTGGAAGGGGCGGGAGGAGAATGAAAGGGACCGTGGGGTCATGTTACCCGGCTTTAGGGGCAGCATCAGGGGTCGACTGGTCCCCGGGATCCACATCCCTTCTTTCCCGTCATTTCCCCACAGGGAGCCCCTTGTTTGCAGTGCTGACAGCGTAGAGGCCCGGTGGGTGGACAGATGGGGGCGGAGGGTGCGGAGAGGAGGCGCAGAGGTGCCATGGGTGGGACTGGGTTCCGGCACCGTCTGCCCCTGAGGGCCTGGACTCCGTGGGCTTCAGGGACGCAGGGCCCGTGGGGAAGCCTGGAGCGCGCCTTTCTTGCTGTGGGACGCGGGGAGGCCATTTGCTTTCACTGCTCTCATGGCCCCATTTGGAAACCATCTGAGACCTGGCATCACAGTGACGGGGTGCCCCCGCCAGCACCCACCTCTCCCCACCTTCCCCTCC
>NW_006282196.1:383718-383978 GCF_000327345.1 Myotis davidii
CCCCCCCCCCCCCCCCGCCCGCAGCCTCTCTCAGCTCCTTGCTCTGCACTCAGGGGAAGGAGGGGCTCTTTGCCCTGTGAGCCTACTCCCTCTGCTGCCCCCGGCTCCTCCTCCCTCTCTCCCGGCTCCTGGGGACTCCGCTCCCTCACCAGCCTGCTCACCTGTTCTCAACCAGCAGCGGGCAGGTGAGAGGGTTTAGCCTCCTGCGGTTCCTCAGCTCCGCCGTGAGCACGGCCATCGCTGCGCCTTCTTCCGAGATC
>NW_006282196.1:384221-384499 GCF_000327345.1 Myotis davidii
GCTGCTGGTTCTCAGCCTCGCCCACGTGGCTCTGAACACGCGCTCCTTCCCCTCCTGCTGCGGCCAGGATCCGTGGTGGCTGAGCCCGCCTTCTCGCGTGGCTCTCGTTCCCACGTGTGCCATTGAGGACTCGCACCTGGTGCCACCCAGAGCACCCGCGTGACAGGTGTGTGGGTGGCCTGGGAATCGGCTCCTTCCCACGTGTCCAGCCTTGACCTCGGCCTCGGAAACCCAGAGCACAGAGAGCAGCCCACACCTTCCCCCCGCACCTCCCCCCG
>NW_006282196.1:384758-385299 GCF_000327345.1 Myotis davidii
TCTCCGTCCAGAGGGTCCCCCTCTCTGCTTTCTGGGGTCCTTCCATCCACGGAGAACACCATCTCCCGCCCCCGGAGGACCCTGTCCCCCCAGCCTCTGTGGGTGGGTGTGCGTCTTTGGTGAGTGGTTGGCGAGCCCGTGGCAGCTGTGGGTCGGAGGTCTGCTTCGCTGGTCCGGCTCCGGTGAGGGACAAGTTAGCGCGTTTATTTCCCTCGGTCTGACTTTTGCCTCTGACTCTCAAGTAATCCAGAGCGTCGAAATCAAAACAATGAAACAACAACAGCACCCAGGTGAGTGTTATTGACTCTCTGAAACCCCAGCGCCCCAGCCTGGTCCCACCACCGCCATTGGCTTCGGCATCGTCACACACCTCGCGGGGACTGTGGGGGCCGTGGCCTGACGCCGTGGCCTGGCTCTCCCGCCCGGCCCTGCAGTGGAAATAGATCGCAAACCACAGACGTAATTTAAAATGTTCTGGTAGCTTCGCAGAAAAGGAAGTAAAAAGAAGCAGGTGAAATTCATTTTAATAAGATTTTTTTTA
>NW_006282196.1:394820-396007 GCF_000327345.1 Myotis davidii
GGGATTGATGGCCGCTGGGCGAGGGGACACAGCAGGGCTTTCTCCGTCCAGAGGGTCCCCCTCTCTGCTCTCTGGGGTCCTTCCATCCACGGAGAACACCATCTCCCGCCCCCGGAGGACCCTGTCCCCCCAGCCTCTGTGGGTGGGTGTGCGTCTTTGGTGAGTGGTTGGCGAGCCCGTGGCAGCTGTGGGTCGGAGGTCTGCTTCGCTGGTCCGGCTCCGGTGAGGGACAAGTTAGCGCGTTTATTTCCCTCGGTCTGACTTTTGCCTCTGACTCTCAAGTAATCCAGAACGTAGAAATCAAAACAACAAAAACAACAGCACCCAGGTGAGTGTTATTGACCCTCTGAAACCCCAGCGCCCCAGCCTGGCCCCACCACCGCCATTGGCTTCGGCATCGTCACACACCTCGCGGGGACTGTGGGGGCCGTGGCCTGACGCCGTGGCCTGGCTCTCCCGCCCGGCCCTGCAGTGGAAATAGATCGCAAACCACAGACGTAATTTAAAATGTTCTGGTAGCTTCGCAGAAAAGGAAGTAAAAAGAAGCAGGTGAAATTCATTTTAATAAGATTTTATTATTGATTTCAGTTCTGAAATATTTCCCTTTCGGCCTGTTACCGATATAAAAAGTATAAAGGGCTATTTCACGTTCTCTCCTTTGGAACCAAGTCCTTGAAACCCAGTGTGTGTGTTGTGCCTACCACACTTCTTTTAAAAAATGTATTTTTTTATTGATTTCAGAGAGGAAGGGAGAGGGAGAGAGATAGGAACTCAATGATGAGAGAGAATCATTGATGGGCTGCCTCCTGCACACCCCCCACCAGGGATCAAGCCTGCAACCCAGGCCTGTGCCCCAACCAGAATCGAACCGTGACCTCCTGGGTCATAGATGATCCTCAACCCCTGAGCCACGCCGGGCGGGCCCTACTAATGGTATTGGTCCAGGCCCCTGCAAACTCCCCTGGCCCGTGCATCACGTCCTCACCTCTCTGACGCCCAGAGCATTGGCCATGGCTGTGAAATCTGACAGCTGCAGGTGGGGGGCTGGGGGGCTTCCTGGCTACAGGTCGCCTGCTCTGCATAGAAGTGCAGCGGGTGGCTGGTCTGCCCGGGCCCTGCCCCGTGGCCACCAGGACACACAAGGACACGACCCAGCCCCCGGGACCTCGCGCAGCAGCTGTGAGGGA
>NW_006282196.1:396066-396538 GCF_000327345.1 Myotis davidii
TGTCCTTGTGCACACGATCCTGAGGGTGTTTCTATTGATGACGCGCCCTCTGCTCCACGTGTCCGACGAGCTGCTGCCTCATTCGTGGAGGAAACATTCATCTCCGTGGCCTCTGGGTGTCCCGGGGGCTCAGCGTCCGCCCCGTCTGTTATCTCAGCTACTTTCACTGTCGGCGGACGGGGGTGACCACAGGCAGCAGGTGCGCCCACCCGCCGGGGTTTGACTCGGCCGCCTCCCCCTCTGACACAGGAATCCGTCTCTTGACAACTCCTCTCCGGTTCCCTGTGCGCTGGTGACGCGGGGGCCGGGCCTGATCCTCTGGGGGAAGGAAACCGGTAACAGGCTCATCCTCATCTGTGCCAGGCAGCTCCCACCCGTCTCTGAAGATCCCCCCGGGCACAGGCAACGGAGATTGAAGGGCAGACAGGCTCGCAGGGCCGGCACCGTGAACTCCTGCCCCTGCACCGCGCCC
>NW_006282196.1:397163-398508 GCF_000327345.1 Myotis davidii
TCCTCCCAGGAGCCAGACTCCAGGGAGGAAGGTCAGTCACCACCCGCTGGGAGCGTGACTGTTCACCGGAGCTCCGGTGAGTCCGCCGCAGACTCCCGGCCTCGGAGGCAGGTAGGACAGCGATGAACGGGCCGCGTGGCTCTCCCCACAGTGCGTCTGCCGGCTGCTTCTCAAAAGAAGTCGGGTCGGACAGACCGTTTTCCTTTCGAAGTCAAATCCACACACACTGTCCGCTCTCCACTCTCCGTTCTCCCGTTCCTCCCGGGGAGGTTAGAGCCCCGCCGAGGCACTGGGGCTATGGGGGTGGGGGTGGGGGCGACCCACCTCTGATGGGCGGACCCCTGATTGAGGAGCTGTGCCTCGTATTCCCCAAGCGATGGCTGCATGGAGCCAGCAAAGGGCCCAAGAGTACGCCGCCTCTGTCGCCCACGACACGTGTGTGTGTGCCTGTGCGTGTGCGTGTCGGTGCGTGTGCGCGCGCGTGTGTCTGTGCGTGTGTCTGTGCGTGTGCGTGTTGTGCATGTGCGTGTGCGTCTGTGTGTGCATGTACGCGCGTGTGTGCCTGTGCGTGTGCGTGTCTGTGTGTGCATGTGCGTGTCTGTGTGTGCATGCACGTGTGTGTGCCTGTGCCGCGTGCGTGTCTGTGTGGCATGCACGTGTGTGTGCCTGTGCGTGTGCGTGTCCGTGTGTGCACGCACGTGTGTGTGCCTGTGCGTGTGCGTGTCTGTGTGTGCATGTGCGTGTCTGTGTGTGCATGCACGTGTGTGTGTGCCTGTGCGTGTGCGTGTCGTGTGTGCCTGTGCGTGTGAGTGTCCGTGTGTGCATGCACGTGTGTGCCTGTGCGTGTGCGTGCACGTGTGTGTGCCTGTGCGTGTGTGCGCACATGCATCTGTGCGTGTGCGCTTGTGCGTGCATGCACTTGCGCGTGTGCATGTGTGTGCATGTACGCGTGTGTGTGCCTGTGCGTGTGCGTGTCCGTGTGTGCATGTACGCGTGTGTGTGCCTGTGTGTGTGCGTGTCTCTGTGTGCATGTGCACTTGTGTGTGTGTTCATGTGCGTGTGCGTGTCTGTGTGTGCATGCACGTGAGTGTGTGTGTGCGTGTCTGTGTGTGCATGTACGTGTGTGCGCGCTTGTGCGTGTCTGTGTGCGCATGTGTGCACGTGCGTGTGTGTGTGTGTGTGTGTGCGTGCGCGCGTGTGGAGACGTTTGCCTGTTTCGGCGCCTTGTGAGAGCGGACGTGGAAATGCGGGAACTGTGAAAGGAGGCTCGCCCCGCGGCCCCGCTCGGCCAGGCACCGGAGGTTTAAGGGGGGGTGGGGGGAGAAGCCAGTTCTCGCCACACAGG
>NW_006282196.1:398553-406477 GCF_000327345.1 Myotis davidii
GCGGGGCCAGCCCCCTCCTGGCGCTGACAAAACGGAGCAGAAAGCAGTCCCGCCGGGACCTGGCTTGTCCTCGGCCATGCTCCCTTGACCCACTTTTTAAATAATAATTTCCCCGCATGCAGGGCAGGAGACCGTGAGAAGCGGGGCCGCGTTTGCACATCAAGGAGACGACAATCAACCGCAGAGAAACGCACAACTTAACGCGACACAGACACCGAGGCTGTTCAAGGTCTCGCCGACCTTGGTCAGTCATCAGTCCAAAGGGCTGCAGCCAGGACGGCGGGAGGAGGCTGAGGGGCGGGGTTCCGGAGGCAACGACAAAGCGAAGCCCCTCCGGGGACGCGGCAGGAGGTCCGGTTCTTGGAGAAGGACGGTCATGTGCCCGCCGGGCGGGGCTCAGGGGCTGAGCGTCGACCTAGGAGCCAAGAGGCCAGGGTTCGATTCCCAGTCAGGGCACAGGCCTGGGTTGTGGGCTCGATCCCCAGGGTGGGGCATGCGGAAGGCAGCCGATCCCCGATTCTCTCTCATCATTGATGTTTCTCTCTCTCTCTCCCCCTTCCTCTCTGAAATCAATTCAAATATATGTTTTATTTAAAAAAGGTGATGATGCTGGGAATATGGAAGGCAGCCAGAGGCAGGGCTGTGCTGACAGGAGTCACTCATTCACGGGGTCGCCAGGGGGCGGAGCCAAATCCAGGGCATGGAGCACACATCTCAGGGTCTAAATAACGTTTCATTCATTTTGGCTGAAACACTTCTTTGAGCAGCTTGATCTGAATGATTGAAAAAAAAAAATGGAACAGTTTGCTGCTTGCATGTGTGGTAGGGAATTTTTTTGTTTGCCTGAATGTTTCAACATATTCGAATGAATTTATTCACAGGATCTTCTCATTCGTTTTTATGCTGCAACATCATTCTTCATATTTTCTTCATTTGTGTCTTTTTTTTCTAGATCAATCTTTTTAAAGGGTCATCGATTTTATTGGGTTTATTAAAGAACCATTGTTTTTTTAGCTTTGTTGAATCTCCGTGTTTATTTTCTGTATTTTAGTTTCTTCTTGTATCTTTATTAACCTTCACCTACTTATTTTATGTTTATTCTATTATTTATCTACCGTCTCTCAATGAAAAATGTCCTCATTCATTTTTGGACATTTTTTTTCTAACATTGGCATTCAAAGGCATGTAAGGGCATTTTCAATGTCCCTACTAGGTTTTGGTATGTATTGTTTTCATTATCTTTCTCAGTCTGCATTTATCCTGATTTCTGTTTGACTTGTTCTATGGCTTAAGTGTTATTTGTAAATGTTTCTTGATTCCCAGACACATATCATTTTTTATAGTTATCTTTAAAAATCAATTCCTAAGTCGTTCGAATGAATTTATTCACAGGATCTCCTCATTCGTTTTTATGCTACAACATCATTCCTCACCCAAGGACAGTTTCATTGATTTCTAGGGAAAAGGGGAGGGAAGGAAGAGAGAGAGAGAAGGAGAGATGTGAGAGAGAAACATCGTTCGATTGCCTCCGTCACACACCCCAACCGGGATCAAACCCGTGACCTTTCGGTGCATTTGATGATGCTCCTACGGCCTGAGCCACACCGGCCACGGCCCTGGCCCATGTTTATTTGTGCACATGCTTCGTAGGACGTCAGTCCTTCGGTATTTGCATTTGGTTTGCCACTCAGCGTGCTTGCAAAGGCGATGTTTTCTCTTCGCTAGCGCATTCTATCGTCCATGAGGTCACCGTTTTTAAATCAGCTGATTCAAGTCTACTGTATACACATTTCCTGCCAGGTTATTTGATTCTGAAAGAAAGTGTTAAAAATTCCCTGTATCATGTTATGTGTCTCTCTTATTTATTTGTGAGTTTTGCCCCATGTACTGTGACCCCTGCCCTCGGCTGTGTGTCTGTTTAGAATTCTGTGTCTCTCCGGTCAGTCACGGCTCCGTCATCCCTGCTCCCAGGACACGGCGTTGGTCTGCGAGTCCCATGTGTCTGACCCTGAAATGGGATTCCAGCTTTGATTCCTAGGCCTCTGTCCATTATGCTCCTTCTGCCTTTTTACGCTGACTCTTACCGTAACCTCTTGTTTTACATAGGTTACTCATGGACAGCAGAGATGGCGATACTTCTTTCACGTGGGTTGCAGTTATTCATGTATTTGCATTCATTCTATACTGTACGAGAGGCCCAGTGCATGAAATTCGTGCACAGGTAAGGTCCCTAGCGGCTGCTGGCCAGGGCCTTTCTTCATTCCACGCTGCCTCCTGGTGGTCAGCGCATGTCATAGTGAGTGATTGAACTGATCGGTTGAACTCTCAAGGGGACACTGCATATTAGGCTTTTATATATATTCTTTTCTCCTATTTTTTCCTGACATTTCTCTCTCTTTTAATCATGTCTTTTTTTTCATACTGTGTTTTGAATTGACGTGTTTTCTCGTTCCCCTCCCCCCGCCCCCCTGCCCCCATACTTCAGAAGCTACATGTGTTACCTCTACTCCTTTGGTGGTTACTGTAGATATGAGGACAGACATGCTTAAATCCCCCAATTATATAAATCATTGACGGCTTCCCGTCATCTCAGATAACACGATGACCCTGAACCCCGGGCCCAATGACGTCCTATATGTTACGTTCCTCAGGCATTGGCTGCAACTCTATGCTCAATCCCTCAGATCACAGTCATCACTTCCTACAGTGAGTAATTATTTACATTTACCATGTTGTTGTTGTTTTTTTACTCTTGCATTTTATTTCATCTTGCATTGTTGACCACCCACCTGGAATTAGATCTTTTTTTGTTACAAAGTAACCCATGCAGAGACTCCTTTAGTCAGAGTGTGCGGGGGCGGGGGGGGGGCGTTTTGTTTCTTTTCTTTTTCTTCCTGAAAGTGCCCTTCTTTCATTTGAAAATATTAAGCCGGGACCTGAGGGCCCCTGTGTTGCTCCGAAAAGACCTCTCGCTGCCCCAGAACTGCTCCACGGAGGTAGCTGTTCTTTCTCTCTGGCTGGTTTAAGATGCTCTCTTTGACTTTGGTTTTGCTTTCACATAGATCTTGTCTGATATTAAAATAGCTGTACCAGCTTTGACTCATCAATAATTTCCGGCTGTGTTTACATTTTCTCTACCAGGTGTGTTCTGTCCTGTGCCAGCCAAGATCAGACCCACTGGTGACTCTAAGGTAAGTCAGTCCCTAAGTCCCAGTGACTGAAAACAAGTTCCTTCTCTCTCGTTTACACGCCGCGATCACCTGGGCCGCTGCTCACGTCCTTCCTGCTCTGGGGACCCGCTGACAGACGGGCTCTCCCTGGGACATCTCTGGGGGTCACAGCAGGGATGTGAGGACACAGTGGTGACACCCACGCTGACCCCCAAGGCTCCCAACAGACAACGACGCATGTCCCACTGCTAACCCACCACTGGCCAAAGCGCGTCCCACAACCATGACCGCGTTCAACAAGGTGGCATGTGGACTGGATACTCATAAGCCCTAATAAAGCCCCTTCCCCATGTCTGTGCTCCCGCTCCATGGAGAAGGCGGCAGCCTGGCCTGTGTTTGCTCACCGCCTGCTGCGTGGCCAGGCCAGCTCCTATTCCCGGAGCCCTGGGACCGTCCTGGGACCGTCCTGAGAAGCGCGGGTGGAGGTAGGACGCGAGTGCGGGTGAGTGTCAGGTTCCTCGTGTGTTTTGTTAAAGTAGCTCCTCGAGGCGGAGGCGACCCTCTCTGTGCCTGTGCCCGGGGGGCGGGGGGGCCCTAGAGGGTGGGGTGTCACCGCCAGCTCAGCCCATCTTCCTTCTCCCCTATTTCTGTCCTGTTGTTGGGGGCCTCACTGCTGCCGGGGAGTGGGAGACCCCTGTCCTATGGATCCCGGAAGCACCCATGGGAATGGCCGCCTCCTGATGAAGCCGAGGGCGCAGGACCAGAGCTGCCGCCCTCCCGCCCAGGGAGCCCTGACATCCTAGAGGCGCAGGGCCAGGGGGTAGGGTGGGGGTTGGCCCACCAGCTGCGCTTTCCCACCCGCCTCCTTGGCGCGGAGAGGAGAGGCTGCCCGCCGCGTCCAGCAGAGCCTGTCCAGCTCCAGGCGTGGCCTCACCCCCTGCCTCCCAGCAGCAGAGTCCCTCGGGAGAAGGTCCTCCCAGATGTCCTTTCAATCCGAAGCCCTCGCGGCTTCGCCCGGAGACGCGGCTTCCAGGGCACTGGAGTCCCGTCCGCAGAGCCACGTCCAGGCGGCTGCGTCCTGCGTGGATCTGGCGGTGCTCGCAGCGGCTGGGACGCGTCCACATTGCCCCGGGGACACGGTGCCGTGCGTGGGGATGATTCGATGAAGTGGCGTCGATGAGGTGGCGTCGTGAGAAGGAGATGATGCCATCGCGGGCCCGTGCGGCTGTGGTTTCTCTGCGTCCTGTCGTCAGCTCAGTCGCGGCGGGGGAGCCTCTGGCTGGCCCTGGGGCTGTGACTGTGATTAGAGGGGAATCCGAATCCAGCACCTGGGCCTCCCCCTGCTTGGTTCGCTGCTGGGCCTGAGGCTACTGATCCCTGTGGCGTTTACAGGGGGCACTGAGAGGCCTGGCAGGGGGCACTGGACTGTCCTCGCCTGGGGGACCAGAGGGGCTGGGACGGGACCGGCATGGGGACACGGGACATGGGCTATGCCTGCGCCTCCCGTCTTGCAAATACTTTATTTTTATTTGTTAACCCTCATCCGAGGATAATTTCCCATTGTTTGTTAGAGACAGTGAAAGGAAGCGGGAGAGAGGAGTGGGGGGAAACGTTGGTGTGAGAGAGACACATCGATTGGTTGCCTCTTACACAGCCCGACCTGGACTGGGAATTGCCTGCAGCCGAGGTACATGGCCTTGTCCAGACTCGAACCTGGGACCCTTCAATCAGAGGTCTAATGCTCTATCCACCGAGCCAAACCGCCGAGGGCCCATCCAAATATTTACGTGGACGGCCGAGCTGTTGGGATGGAGCGGTTGCTGGCTGGCAGTGCCCTTCCTGCTTCAGGGATAGCACACAGCAGCCCTGACCCCGGGGCTTGAGGAAAAGCACAGAGAACAGTGGGTTCAGGGGCGGGAGGCGTAGAGCGTCCTGCGGGGAAGCCGGGCCTGGGAGCTGAGAGGGCAGACGGGAGGCGGAGGCCGGGAAGGTGAAGTTCACAGCCTGGCGTGGTGCCGGCTGGTGGATCATTGTAATTAGCTCTCAGAATTTTAATTAGAGGAGGGATATAAATAATCACCGGCCGCTCTGCTAATGAGCCTCCCGCTCCGGCTCGGGTGGCGGCGGCCTTTTGTTGGGGCCGCTCGGCGTGCGGTGCTAATTGGGTGTCTCGCAGGCAGCGGGGCTGTGGGAGCAGCCGCATTGCACCCTGGAAGGAACCTCATTGCCTGTGTTCCTTCTCGTGGGAAGAGGCACCGGCACCCAGAAAAGGACGCCCAGGCGCGCACCCTGAGGGGGGCATGTGGAGGGGTTGGTTTGGGGCAGCAGGTCATGCAAGGTCACTCAGGTGGGGAGTGGCACAGCCCAGGTCACTGCCCCGCACCACACTCCTTGGCCTTCTGGTCACAGCATCCCCCGCAGCTCTGCTCTGGGGAGCCAGGCTCAGGGTGTGTCAAAGATGGAGCCTTCTCCAGACGGCCTCTCTCCTCTAAACCCCAGGAATAGCTGTGTCCCATGATGGAACGTCACCAAAACTGGCCGCCATTGTTCCCTTCTGGGGGGCTTCTTACCTTTCCCTGGGCTCCGACTTCCCTGTACCTTATCCCCATATTGCTCATCGGTACCCCAATGAAAGGGGCTGTCCCTTCTGACTCCTTCCAGCGGCACTTCCCAGCACCCAGCTCCCCTTTCTTCCTTTAGTAAAAGAATCCTCTGTATGAACTTCCACCGTGTTCAGCCTCCCTTGCAGCTAGGTGTGGGCATGTGACTACATCCTGGCCAAGGGTGAGTAAAGCTGAAATAATACATGCCAATTCTAGCCTGCGCCCTAAGAGGCGCCCTCCCGCCTTCCCCCCTTTCCCTGGCTCATCAGCTGGAATGCAGTTGTGATGGGCGGAACGGCAGCAGCCACCCTGGGCCATGAGGAGGAAGGCTCCTCTGGAAAGGGTGGTGGGCCAAGAGGGCAGAAAGGGCCTGGGTTCCCGGTGAGCGTGGGACCACCACACCGGCCTGCGCCACTCTTAGACCTTCCAAAAACCGCGAGCTGCCCGCCTTGCTTAAGCACATCACTCTATTTTGGTCTTTTTTGTTATAGTGGCCACAGCTGTACCCTGACTGTCCGATGTTCTCTTATCAGCGAGGTTGTTACAGGTACCTTCCCGGAGAACAACATTCTGGCAAGGTGGCCGCACATTTGTCAAATAAGGTTTATTCTTGTTGATTCCTGGAAGATGGCAGGAACAAATAAAGACGGCTTGTGTGGGACTATGACCTAGCAGGTGATTCAGAGACTCCCAGGTATTCATTCACCGGAAACCAGGCATCCTCCCGTGCTTTTTCTGTGATCAAACAAGTTTGGGAAATACTACACACTCTATCCTCCATTGGAAGACTCAGAAGGTATGTTCGAGGCTCTCAGGAGTCCTGTCCTTACCCGCCCTTTTATAAAACTTCTTTTTTTTTTCCAAGTAGGTCTTCAAATTTACTTGGTTTTTAATGTTCTTTTTTTTATTTTATTGATTTTTTACAGAGAGGAAGGGAGAGAGATAGAAAGTTAGAAACATCGATGAGAGAGAAACATCAATCAACTGCCTCCTGCACACCTCCTACTGGGGATGTGCCCACAACCCAGGTACATGCCCTTGACCGGAATCAAACCTGGGACCTTTCAGTCCACAGGCCGATGCTCTATCCACTGAGCCAAACCAGTTTTGGCAAACTTCTAAAAAAATAAAACGGGGCATGGATGAAACAGGACAGAAAAACCTACATGGCGTCTTCATGAATGGCCACAGAGTGAGCCTCTAATTCATCCTCCTATACGACATGGAAGGGTGTAGACGGTCCAGATGCTTTCTCCCTCCCGATCACCATCTCAGTTCTTCCTTTTCCCTCCCAGATGGTTGTTGTCCTCGCTGTGAACCCCACGCTGCAGTTTTGAACTTGATGCGAACGCATGTGGGAGGTATGTATTCCCCTGAGTGTGGCTGCTCCCAGCCGAAGTCTTGTTGGTGAGAGCCATCCGTTGGTTGGAATGAGCTTGGTTTATTCGTGTTCTTTGCTGTATAGTGTTCCATTGTCTATACCCGTGGTCGGCAAACCGCGGCTCGCGAGCCACATGCTGCTCTTTGGCCCCTTGAGTGTGGCTCTGCCACAAAATACCACATGCGGGCGCGCACGTATAGTGTGATTGAAACTTCGTGGCCCATGCGCAGAAGTCAGTATTTTGTGGAAGAGCCACACTCAAGGGGCCAAAGAGCCGCATGTGGCTCGCGAGCCGCAGTTTGCCGACCACTGGTCTATACCAAACGTATCTGTCCGTTCTGACATCAACAGCCTCTGGGATCATCTCCCCCAGAGCGGATTATAAACGATGCTGCTGTGCGCATTTCTGTAGCTTCCTTCGCGAAGCATGGGCGTGCATCTCTATTGCATGTATACCCGACAGAGGCGTTGTTAGATCGCCAGGTGGGGTGCATTTAAATGGACAACACCAAACAGTTCTCCAAATGGCTCCCCTGGTTTATACCTGCCTGCAGCGAATAAGCATCGGAGTGGCACTGTCAGGCCCCTTAACTTCAGTTATTCTGGTGAGTATGACATAGAATCACATGGTAAGTACCACAGGCTCTTGCACCTTTTAAAAAATATATACATTTTAATTGATCTCAGAGAGGAAGGGAGAGGGAGAGATAGAAACAACAATGATGAGAGAGAATCATTGACCGGCTGCCACTTGCACACACCTACTGGGG
>NW_006282196.1:406654-410591 GCF_000327345.1 Myotis davidii
TGCAAACCTGGCATACACCCTGACCGGGACTCCAACCATGACCTCCTGGTTCATAGGTCGAAGCTCAACCACTGAGCCACACCAGCCAGGGCGCTTGCACCTTTTTTAACTGGTTGTTTCTCTTCGTGTTTGTGTTGATTTGTAAGGACTCTTTACGTTTCCTGGGACTTGTTCCACCCTCTGCATGGTTCTGACTTTTTAAGCAGCATGTTGCTAGTTTTCGTGGGAGCATGCAGTCCATTTACGTTTAGTGTAATTCAGACAGGTGAGGGTTTAAAGTAACCACATTGGCAATATTTTCTGTTGATCACAACTATGTTTCACTGTCTCCCCTGGCTTTCCCTGGATTTACTGAGTAGTTCTGTATCTTTCCCTTCCAGCCTCTCACCCCCCTTCTGTTTGGTTGTTTTTGTACTTATACTGGTTACCTTAGAATTTGGCATAATATCACCTGGTCGTTTCATCTCTCCTTGAACAAGGCAAGGAACTTAGAATACGTTAACTCCACTCATCCCTCTCCTAACTCATATATTGTAATGTCGTTTCTATTATTCTCATCATATGTATACATATACCTCCTGTTGTTTCCCTTTAACTAAAGTCTGCTAACTATGAGTGACCTGATAGTTATCTGTTGGAAAACACTGCGGCCCGCTTTCGTCTTGGACATTCCCGTTGCTCATCGGCATCCCTTCCAGCATGTGGCCTGTGTCTCCACGTCCTCTCCCCTCTGCTGTTCCTGCTGTGGAATGCGCCGTCCGTCTGACCTGGACGCCTGGGAATGCCATGTGCCTCCTATCCCAGCAGCTTGATATCTCTCGTGAGTCCTAGGCAGCACTAGGATCACCTTTGCCACCCCACGCTGTCTTCTCTGGAACCCCAAGCTCCCCTAACTCCTCGGTGTTTTTCTCACGTCTCTGCCTCCTTTTCCTTTTTCAGCCCCGTGATCATTCTTCACACTTCAGGCCTCTTGTAACGCTGTCTTTCCTTCCGATGGCCGTTGTCAGAGCCCTAGGTCTTCCCCACGTGTGTTTAGTCTATTAAATCCGTTCATTGGGGTTTGATAGGGATCATTATACATTTTTAGTTTCTATTTGATTCTTACGGTCTTTCCTTCTTTGCCAAAAATTTCGATCTTGTTGTCTTATTTCTTCAACATAATAAATGCTTGTTATAAAGCTGGTATATGATCTTTTCAGATCCTGGTTTCCCTATTGGGCCTGTTTCTTCTACCGGCGAATTCTCTTGGTTTTCATGCATGTTGTCCAGACTTGTTTTCTACCTGATTCTTTTTTATTAGGAGTTGGAAACTGTATCCAAAACGCTGTGGACATAACTGGTGGCCTCGGGTGACGTTAACTTTGCCCACAAAGACGTGTGCTCCTTCTGGTCGACAGTTCAGGACGCAGGCCAAGGGCTCGTCTCAATCCAGTTCAACGATTTAAGAAAATGTAAGGGAAGACTCAGTTCCGGAAAAAGAGAACTTACTTACAACCCGCCTTCCTGCTAGCACGCAGCTCTAGGGCGGGCATGCCCAACTCTTGGCCCGTGGGCCACATGCCTCATTTATTTGGCCCGTGTTAGCCTTTGAGTTTGACATGCTTGCTCTGGGTCTCAACACCAGGCAGAGGGGCTTCCCGGGGCGCCCCACTTCGGGCCTCCACTGTGACTCTGTCCCTCTAGTCCAGGGGTCCTCACACTTTTTAAACAGGGGGCCAGTTCACTGTCCCTCAGACCGTTGGAGGGCCGGACTATAGTTTAAAAAAAACTATGAACAAATTCCTATGCACACTGCACATATCTTATTTTGAAGTAAAAAAACAAAATGGAACAAATACAATGTTTGTATTTGCATGTGGCCCGCGGGCCGTGGTTTGAGGACCTCTGACTCTTACGCTCAACAATGTTGTTGAGCTTCTCAGCGGTGTCTCCCCAATGGCGGGCGGCTCCCGGGGAGAGGGAATTCTAGGGGCCAGGCCTGCCCCACGCGGGGGGCCCTTCCTCTCCTGGGCCCTCCGGCCAGCCTGCCTCACTGCATTCTCAGCTCAGCGTGCTCCGTTCCTGTTTCTCCAGCGCTTCTGTCTGTTTTCAGCAAGAAAAATGGGCTCCAGGTGCCAAGCCCACGACCCAAGGAGGAAAGCCCGTTTAACGTCCCTGAGGCCGTCCGGACCACACACGCGTTCTCCCACGTGGACCGTTCCCATGGGCGCTGCTGGCGGTGAGGGGAGCGGTTCGGGGAGCGATGCTGTCCTTTTCCTGGCACCGGCGACCCGCTTCCCGTGCGACGGTTTCGGATACAAATGAGTCCGAGTCACCATTTTCACTCTGGGAAAATGCCGAACGTTTTGGGCACAGCTTTTCCCTTCGTGAACCGAGGCCTTGACAATGACACTGCTTCTCCCATTTTAATAGCGATAGAGACTCATAGATTTACATCTTTGTTCATCGTCACTGAGTTACAGTGTATTCACCGCCCATCTGCTGGGAAAATACTGAATATTATTTCTTTCCCTCAGCGACCAAGGCCATGGTCGTCGGCCTCGGTTCGGTCGCTTTTGAAATGGCGGTTGTGCCCGGCCGGCGGGGCTCAGGGTGGAGCGTCAACCTGTGAACCAGGAGGTCACGGTTTGAGTCCCGGTCAGGGCACAGGCCCGGGAATTCTCTCTCCTCGTTAGTGTTTCCCTCTCCCTCTCCCTCTCCCTTCCTCTCTGAAATCAATAAGATATGGTCCCGCACTGGTAGTTTTGTGGGGGACGCTGTGGCTCATTCACCCCAGCATTTACCGAGCACATCATCCGCACTGTGAATTGTCCTCAGTGTCCGCCTTTACTCGTTCCATCCCTCCCGGCCCGCGCACCCGGCCACGCCGTTATCATCACGGGGATTTCCAGGTAAAGGGTCCCGCACACACCTGCTCACACCTGGGGCAGGGAGGGCGTGCGCCCGGCCAGGCTGTTATCATCACGGGGATTTCCAGGTAAAGGGTCCCGCACACACCTGCTCACGCCTGGGGCAGGGAGGGCGTGCGCCCGGCCGCACTGTTATCACGGGGATTTACAGGTAAAGGGTCCCGCACACACCTGCTCACACCTGGGGCAGGGAGGGCGTGCGCCCGGCCGCGCTGTTATCATCATGGGGATTTACAGGTAAAGGGTCCCGCACACACCTGCTCACACCTGGGCAGGGGGGGTGTGCGCCCGGCCGCACTGTTATCACGGGGATTTTCAGGTAAAGGGTCCCGCACACACCTGCTCACACCTGGGGCAGGGAGGGCGTGCGCCCGGCCGCGGGGCCACACGGGCAGGAGGCAGTGATTTGGAATGAGTAGCCCCAAACAACCCCTCAGACCTGCTTGTTAGATAAGTTCTCTTTCCTGGCCCTGCCCCCCATGGCTGCTCGGACTTCACTGCATCCCGGAAGCTGAGTGCCCACAGGATGTGTCTCCGTGGAACCCAGGGTGGAGCAGGGGTAATCAGTTTGGGGGCACGGGGGGTGCATCCTGGGATGGAGACGCAGACTTCGTGCCTGAGCAGCTGCCGGCTGCGCCCAGGGCCGCCTTTGTTTGGGTGTTTGCTCACTTCCTGGCGTTTAGTAGAACAATCGTCGCGTTGATTACGTGGGGAACAGAGAATGGGACCCGAGTCCTTTCTTCTCCGAGGACCACATCTGCACACCCTGCACTTGTCTGTCTCTCTGTCCGCAAGAGGCGTCCCCACCACCAACACTCCGATCTGAAGGGACGGGGTTCGGAACAGGGTCGGTGACAGGGAAACACGGGCCGGCGATGGACTCAGCCAGGAGGGGGTGCGGGCATGTGCTGGGGTGCGAGCGGCTGGGGAGAGGTCACTGGGGGAAAAGGAGACACATGTAATACTTTAAACAATAAAGACTTTAAATTTTAAAAAAAGAAACACAGGCCTGGCCTCTGCCAGCAGCA